>NW_021636867.1:0-97334 GCF_004799145.2 Neltuma alba
TTGCGTCCATGGACTCCGTTGCTGACTATGGTGAGGTTCTGATGAGTAAGTGCCTATACTGGGTTCAAAGTCATAATATTCCAAAGGCAGCAATGACAAAGAAAAAAATCGTTACGATGGAAACAAGATTGGGGAGGTTGTGTGCTTCGAAACCCGCGGCCAGAGGACTGCCATATTCGAAGTTATGTTCGTGTTCGAATAGAGGTTGATCTGAATAAGCCTCTAGTTGCTGGGTTTTGGGTGACCGTCCTTATAAACTTTCCAAAGTCTGGGCTACACCAGGTTTGAAAAGCTTCAAAACTTCTGTTATAATTGTGGAAGGGGTGGACATGAATACAGAAGTTGTGTTCATCCTAAAGTTATGTCAGAGGAGGATCCTTCTTTGCTATGTATACGGCGGACTTAAGGGTAAATCCAGTGCGAGCTTTGGCACCGGTGATCATGATACGTGAAGGAGAATGTGATTCAGTGCAAATGGGGAGGCGCGTGAATCGTCCTCATCAAAGAGAGCGTGGAAGATGTTGATGTGCATATGAATAATGAGGACGGTTATGGGTATGGTGGTAACGGCTCACAGGTGCGTTAATAAAAGAAAAAATTATGGCTACCAAATTAAATGGTTCACAGGAAAAAAAAGTAAAATATAAAAATGACTGAGTATTTGTACTTCTATCTATGTAGAAGAAAATAGTTTTCTCTATTTCTCCAAATTTTAACCTTACTACCACTTTGTTATTCATATCATTCAATTATTACAATCTATAGCAAGTCTGATCAAAATTTATGCCAAGGCACCACTACAAGGAATTGTAGAAGTAGCAGCGGAACCTTTCTAGCGGTTAAACAAAACCGCTAGAAATTCAGATATTTCTAGCGGTTCCTATAAAAACCGCTGCAAAATACAGACGGTTTGACCATTAAACGCACATTTCTAGCGGTTACCCCCTAACCGCTAGAAAATTAGAGCTAGAAAACTCCCCGGGCTTTGGCGGGAACTTGGCGCCAAATTTGTAGCGTTTACTTTCTAGCGGTTCAGGCTAATAAACCGCTAGACACCGAAAAATTCTAGCGGTTGATGCATGAAGCGCTAGAAATTTTTTCATTCCCCGAGGAGTTTAGAAATTTCTAGCGGTTCGCGTCCTTAACCGCTAGAGATTTCTAGCGGTTCTGGGACCGAACCGCTAGAAAGTCTGGCGGTTCGGTCCTGAACCGCCAGACTTTCTAGCGGTTCTAGGCCTGAACCGCTAGAAATTTCTAGCAGTTAGGCTAGAACTGCTAGAAATTCTAGCGGATCAGTCCTGAACGCCAGCAATTTCTAGCGGTTCAAGGCGAACCGCTAGAATAGCTAGCGGTTCGGCCAGAACCGCTAGAAATTCCCAACGGTCATATGACCGTTGGGAATTTCTAGCGGTTAGGCACAAAACCGCTAGAAATTTCTAGCGGTTTTGTGCCTAACCGCTAGAAAGCTCGGTCTATATATACCCCCCCACACTCTCACTTCTTCAATCGTTCTGGAAGCGAAGCTCTGCTGAATTTTCTTCACAAACATATTCGAGTTCTGATTCAGTTGCAGATCCTTATTTTCAGGTAAAAATAGTAATTTATTGATAAATAATTTTATTTTATGTTTTATTTTATTAATTTATTATGTTATAGCTTATAAATTAATTTTTTTTATTTCATTTATAAATAATTACTATTTGTTGTTATTAGGATGCCTCGTCGACACGGGAAAGACCCAGTTGATCCTGAGAGAGCTGGACCCAGTGAGGTTCATCATGATGCTGATGAGCCATTTCCCAGCATTCATGACTACGATCTGAGCGAGGAGGATATCCTCAGTTTATGGAGCAGGATGGATGTGAGCGGACTGAGGAGGCTCATTTTACTGGGGATGAGCAACCCCATGCTGATGCTGCTGACGAGGAGGAGGAGGAGGAGGAGCAGGATCAGGGGAATGAGTATCCCCAGGCTGCACAGCGTCCTGCTCCGAGACGTCAGGCTGGTTATGAGGTGGAATTTGTCGGTAAGTATTTATTTAACTTTTTAAAGTTTTGATCAGTATTTAATTTATATAGAAATTATATTAATTTATTGATATATAATTTATTTCTTAATTAAATTTTGCAGACACTGAGGGGAACAGGTCCTATCGGAGGCTGACAGCCAGAGAGCTGTCTATGATGACGGGCGGACGAGTGGTTGTGCCGCTCAATGAGTTGGGCCAACCGACGAAGAAAGGTGGCCAGTTGTACAACAAGTACGTGCGCCTCCTTGGTCAGCAGTGGACGCTGTTCCCCATCTACGTGCAGGACTGGAAGAAGATCACCTCAGACAAGAAGCAGCAAGGCTGGGAAATAATGAAGGTAATATAAAATTGTTATTTATAATTTTTTTTATTTAAATAAATGATTATATATTTTGTTTTCAAATAATTTAATTGTTTGATTATAATTTTTTATTTATTTAATTTGTTTGTTATTTATAATATTTTTAAAAGTAGTTAAATGAATATATATTTTTTAATTTAAATTATTTAAAAGTAGTTAAATGAAAATAATTTGTTATTGATTTCATTAATTTATTACTTATAATAATTTTAAATTTAGTTGAGTAAAAATATTTTTTCATTTAAATTACTTAATTGTTTAATTATTATTAAACTTTGATTAATTTATATTTTATTTATAATATTGTTAAATTAGTTAAAAACTAATTATTTGTTTTTATTATTGAAATTGCTTAATTATTTGTTTATAATTTGTTATTTAGTTAATTTATTATTTTAATCATAGAGTAAATTTATTCTGGGGAGGAGTTGAGGGCTGACACGATCAAGAGGCTTGGGATGGCATGGAAGAACAGGAGGGCCGACCTGTGGAGGGAGAAGAAAGGTGACGGGACGAGGCCCCTCCAGGAGATACTGGCAGATGTACCTGGTGGAGTCCCGGACCAAGACTGGTCCACTTACGTCTATTTTAGGATGACGGCTGACCAGATGGTATGATAATATTGTATTAATTATAATTTCTTTATTTTTTATCCGACTTGACTCATTTAATTTAATTTTTTTACATTTTGCTTCAGGCTCTTTCTAGGAGAAATGCTAGGAGCGTCAGGCATCAGACGATACGTCATAGGGCTGGATCCAGGAGCTTTGCGATCACTTATGACGAGATTGTGAGTACTTGAAATAAATTTATTAAATATGTAGATGTATTTAATTTGTAACTAATTATTTCTTTGATTTCATTTACAGATAGAAAAGACGCAGCAGGAGCGGGGATACACGCCCACTTATGGCGAGATGTGGCCGATGGTGTATAGACCCGAGACGGGCGTGCGTCGGATGAGGTTGAGGAGATAGCGGTAAGTAATAAATTAAATATTAATATAATATCACAGTGTAGATATCATTATATTATAATTAACTTCTTTATATTAATTTTGGTAGGCACGGATGACTCAGGTCGATTCCGAGTTGCGTGAGTCTCAGGGGTCTGCCTTGGATCCCACCGCCTCACTTTTAGCGGGTCGTGGCCGGCCGCAGCACCCTGGTCGAGTTAGCAGGCTTGGACTTGGACCTACACCGACTAGGTTGCCCCGCTCAAGTGGCGCTGGCCCTTCATATACTGCTGGGAGCTCTCATGCGAGTGCGAAGCGGCCGGGTTCCTCATCTTCAGAGGAATTGCGAGAGGAGCTCAGACAAGAGTTCGAGGCCAGGATCGTGGAGCGTGATCGTCAGTTCCAGGAGCGTGATCGTCAGCTCCAGACGCAGCTTGACCAGCTCTTGGCAGCTGCTACGGCTCTGCGTCATGTGGTGGTCAGTATAGCTCCAAACATCTCGGTTCCTGACATCCCCGACCTACACATGCCACCAGTCCCGCCCCTACCCCGCCATCCGCCAGTCCAGTCCCAGCAGGTTGAGCGGCCTGCCCACCGTCAGCCGGAGGATTCAGCAGAGGATGATCCCGATGATGCTGCTTCTGCCCCCCACCCATGATTTGCTTTCATTGTATCGGATTTTATTAGAATCTTGATTTTACGGTTTATATATTATTTAGATATTTATCTAAATTTTATATTTATTTGTTTCCTTTATTGATTTATTTCTATAATTTTATTTATGTCAAGTACTAATTAATATTGAAATATTTATTTATTTATTACAACATCAACATTACAATTTATTAAACACGTTAAACATATTAATTACTCGAAATAATTCTATAATCATTTATTAATATTTTCGTAATGTTATTAATTTATTGTGCGGTTTTCTAAAAATAATAGCGTTTGTAGCGGTTCAAAAACCGTTAGAAAATTCAACGCTAGAAAATTGTAGAATTTTCTAGCGGTTCACCAGAACCGCTAGAAAATTATCAAATTTGACCGAATTTTCTAGCGGTTATAAAACCGCTAGAAAATTCAAAACAGATGGAGAGAAAATTCCCGTTAAACCGCTAGAAATTTCTATCGGTTTGTAACCGATATTTAGAATTTCTAGCGGTTAATAACCGCTGGAAATTGAAATTTCCGTTAAAACCGCTACAAATTTGTAGCGGTTTTGTAACCGCTACAAAAAAATGACCGTTCCTCCACCCTCCTTTATAAGCTGAAGCACTTCAACTGAATTTCATTTTAACTTCTCTTTGAGCTCTGTGGCATATTTTCACGAAATTTGAGCATTATTAGTCATGGATAGGTCGTGGATCAACTTGCACCGGTCGACTCCGCAATACTTGGCTGGTCTAAACTATTTCTTGGATTTTGCTTTCGCCAATGCTGCCGTAAATGGTAAGATTCAGTGTCCCTGTCCTAAATGTAATTTCAAAAAGTGGCATCCCAAAGATATTGTTAGGGAACATTTAATCTTTAAGCCTTTTCCGCGAGAGTACGTATTTTGGCAACTACATGGGGAACGGCTAGATATGGGTGCTGAGTCAGTGCCAGTAGTTTCACGGATGGGAGTTCGAGTGGATGAGGCCGATGCCGTGAATGATGCTGTGCGTGATGCTTTTGGTGTTCACGAAAGCTCGAATCCCAACGAAGATGAAGTAGAGGGACCTCAACCGGAGTTTCTAAGAAACGAAACTGCTCGGGAATTTTTTGACCTCATGACCGAAGCTGACAAGCCTCTTTATTCTGGGTGTACAAAGTATTCGAAGTTGTCATTCTTGGTGAGGCTGTATCACATCAAATGCTTGTGCGGTATGACTGACAAGGCGATGTCTATGTTGCTGGAATTACTGGGAGATGCTTTCCCCCAAGCTGAATTCCCTCCGTCTTTTTACGAAGCAAAAAAGATTATTAACAAGCTTGGCTTGAACTATAAGAAGATAGATGCATGCCCAAACGACTGTATGCTATACTGGGGAGATGATGCCAACAAAGAGATTTGTACGAGATGCAAGACGTCACGCTATAAGTCGGTACGAAAGGGCAAGAAGCAAAAGAAGAAACCGGCCAAAATTCTCAGGTACAAATTATTACAGCGTGTTACTTGTTCCGTCTCTAAAAATATTCGGTATTTTAAATTTTTAAATATTATTTTCTTAGATACTTTCCTTTGAAACCACGGTTGCAAAGAATGTATATGTCATCAAAAATGGCTCAGCACATGAGGTGGCACGCGACTGAGGAAAACCTAGATGGTAGGTTAAGGCACCCACGAGACTCGGAGGCGTGGAAAGCGTTTGATGCGAAATTTCCAGACTTTGCCAATGATCCTAGAAATGTACGTCTTGCATTGGCAACCGATGGTTTTAATCCCTTCGGAAACATGAGCACAAGTTACAGTATCTGGCCGGTGGTGTTAATTCCATACAATCTACCACCTTGGATGTGCATGAAGCAGAGCTCCTTTTTGCTTTCCATGATCATTCCTGGCAAGAAAGCACCAGGAAATGATATTGACGTATACCTGCAACCGTTGATACACGAATTGCTCGACCTATGGACGAATGGTGTTGAGGCATATGACTCACATGACAAGCAACTATTCAATCTCCGTGCAGCCTTGATGTGGACAATAAGTGATTTTCCCGGTTTGGGAACTTTGTCTGGCTGGAATGTGCATACTGGGTTGGCCTGTCCTGAGTGCAATTTTGATTCTGTGCCATGTCGCCTTCCACACAGTCGCAAGTGGTGCTTCATAGGACATCGACGGTTCCTTGATTCCAAGCACAGACTTAGATTGCAACGGATTCGCTTCGATGGGAAACAGGAGAAGAGAGATCCTCCTGTTACTTTGTCTGGTATGGATATTTTGCGGCAGTTAGAAGATGTTCATATCGAGTTTGGTAAGAGTGTGGATCCCGAACGATTGGGACGACGATCTCGTGGGACATCTGATACGCAACCTATGCAATGGCGGAAGAGAAGCATATTTTTCACTCTTCCTTATTGGGAATCTAATTTGCTACGACACAGTTTGGATGTTATGCACATTGAAAAAAATGTGTGCGATAATGTGCTATATACGTTGCTCAATGAAGCTGGAAAGTCCAAAGACCATCTCGCAGCTAGAAAAGATTTACGGGCCTGGGGAATTCGTGAAGAGGCTTGGCCTGATGAAAACGACAAGTTTCAGCCAGCTAAATTCACCTTGACAAAGCAGAACAAGGATATCTTCCTCTCGACGTTGAAGAACATAAAAGTACCAGATGGATATTCTAGCAACATCTCAAGGTGTATCGATCTGCAGGCTCGAAAGGTTACTGGGTTGAAAAGTCATGACTCTCATGTTCTTATGCAACAGTTACTTCCATTGGCCTTGAAAAACACACTTCCTTCTGATGTATCGGTGGTTTTGGTAGAATTATGTTCATTTTTCAAGAAGTTGTGTGCGAAGGTCTTGGTAGCGGAAGAGCTTGATCAGCTGCAAAATAAAATTATTCTTACACTTTGTCACTTGGAGATGATATTTCCTCCATCATTCTTTACTGTTATGGTTCACTTGACTGTCCACCTTGTTCGAGAAGCAAAGGTTGCTGGCCCAGTTCACTATCGATGGATGTACCCTATAGAGAGGTACTAGATTATCTTTTATTCCCGCCTCTTTAAATTTCACATTGTTCTTTCATTTACTCGTAATTATTAATGCAATTTTAACTTACAGGTACTTGGGAAAATTAAAATCATATGTTAGGAATAAGGCATGGCCTGAGGGGTCAATAGCAGAAGGTTATTCCGGAGATGAGGTCCTAACTTTCTGTTCGAGGTACTTTGATGACATGGAGACATCTTTTAACCGCCCGCGTCGCGTAGATGATTCTCCTCCCGGTCCTTCCACGTCAACTTTATTTCCTCCTGTTGGGAAACCAGTTGGAGGATATGAATTCTTCAGACTCACTCCTACAGAGAAACTCCAGGCACACAGACACGTTTTGATAAATTGCAGCCAAGTTGAACCCTTCATGCAGTAAGTATATATATCATATAAGCTCACTAGCTTTTACACTTTATATTTGTTTCTTACTGACTCTTCTAACAAATTACACTTTACTATAGTGAGTTTAGGAGTTATCTCAGGCGTCAGCTACGGGGCCGTGCGCGTTCTGCTGACATTGATAAAAGAGTCCACAAAGAGTTTCCCAGTTGGTTTACACGTCGAATACGTAATGACAACAGCCCATACACAGATGAATTCAGAGCTCTTTCTCTCGGTCCGTTAGACCATGCACGAAGGTTTACCGCGTACAATGTCAACGGCTTCAAGTTCTGTACGGTTGCACGTGATCAGGGATTGCTCACACAAAACTCTGGAGTTTGCGGGACATTCGGAACGAGATGTTATGCTAGCAGTAGTGATGGCGATATGCGCTTTGGAGGCGTCACTTACTATGGAAAGCTAATTGACATTATTGAGTTGACTTACCAGCTTTTCACCGTGACACTGTTCAAATGCTCCTGGGCAAATACGACAACTTCACGGGGACTCGCTACTGACCATTTGGGCATCACCTCAGTCAATTTCTCAAGACTTATTCATACGGGGGCATCTGAAGATGATGAGCCATATATCCTTGCTTCTGAGGCACACCAAATTTACTATGTCGAGGACGAGAAACATAAAGACTGGAATATGGTCGTTCACCTCAAGCCACGGGATCTTTACGATATGGGTGATGGTGACATTATTTACGACAGTGAACCCTTCCAACCCTCGAATTTTGAAGACTTCTTTCCTCAAGGAGATGATAATTTGCCACTTATCAGGTACACGTCTTTTCTTAAATTATTTAAATAATTAACTACTAATTACTAATTTTTTCCAAATACAACATAAATTTAACAAATTTTTTTAAAATATGTCCTTTCAGGCCGGATGATGATGGAGAGTAGCAGCATCCAAAATAAATTATTTAACAAATTTTTCGTCCATAAATACATATGTATAAATTAAAATTCGTAAAATTTTTTTAAAAATAAAAAAATTTTCATTTGTAGCGGTTCATAACCGCTACAAATTTTTCACGAAATTGTATTTGTAGCGGTTAATAACCGCTACAAATACAATTTCGTGAAAAAATTTGTAGCGGTTATGAACCGCTACAAAATACATACCTGTAAATTAAAATTCGTTCAGATTTTAAAAATAAAAAATACTAAATTTCTAGCGGTTAATAACCGCTACATATGTAACCGCTACTAATTACTAGCGCTTTTATATACGCTAGAAAATGAATAACAGCTACAAAAGTTATAAAACGCTACAAAAACACCGCTACAAATGTGTCGCTGATCTCTATAAATACCATATCTTCTCTACATTCATTTACTCCATCTCTTTTCCTTCCTCTCCTATTCTTCTTCATAATTCTCTCTTTTTTTCTTACTATCTCATATTGTGGTTTTTTTCTCTTTACTCTATGGTAAGTGAATTTTATTTTATAATTCATTGTATCTTTTATTTGTTTTTATTTAAAATTTACTAACATATTTATTTCTCCTTTCCTTTCAGATTTTTCTTCTCCACATTTGTCATGCCCTCCTCAACTGATTCAAATACTCATCAACTTAATACTATAGGTTCAATATTCCAAAATATATCATCTTCAATTCAACTATCTTATTAAATATTCAATTAAATTATCTTATTAGATTAAATTCACTTCTTTTAACACATTCATAATGTAATTACATATTTTTTATTACAAAATTTGAATATATAAAATGTAACATATAACTAATTATACAAATTAACAAAAATTCTTCAAAATAATTTATTTAATGGTTTTTAAAATTATAATATGAAAAACCATAAATTTTTTTTTCTGGCACGGTAAACATTTCTAGCGGTTCAGAACCGCTAGAAATATTTCGTCAAATTTAAATTTCGCGCCAAACTTTCTAGCGGTTAAAAACCGCTAGAAAAGTTTCCCGCCATTCTAAAAATTCAATTGGTGTGAAAATTTAATTTCCCAAACATTTCTAGCGGTTCTATAACCGCTAGTAATTTTCGCGCGCTACTGAAATTATTTAATTCCCGTTTAGCAGGTTTCTAGCGGTTTTATAACCGCTAGGAATGTGTCTCCTTCAGATATTTTCTAGCGGTTCGGAACCGCTAGAAATTTTCTATCGTTTGACCATGATGTGTAGCGGTTGCGATAACCGCTAGAAATTTTTTCTAACACCTGTTTTGCTAGCGGTTTCCTTAACCGCTACAAATGTTATTTGTTGCGGTTAAAACCGCTAGAAATGTAACACCATAACCGCTAGAATTAACATATTTTTTTGTAGTGATCCAATCTAATTATTTACAATCACGAAGCATGCAGCAATATGAATTGTTTCGTATTTCTAATTCAACTTGCAATTAACTTTATGACTTTCGCAACTCTGTTTCACATATTATTCAATAAAAAATGATTGAGCTTTAATTGTCACAATGCCAAAAAAATATTTATGATTTTAAAGTTTAAAATTTCATTACCACTCAAATCAATCTTTAAAAACGCATTTACTAGGTTACCTTTTTCTTTTGAATTGCTTTGGAAGCAAAACGACAAATTCCGTGGGGAGAGTGGATTTGGATATTGAAATGTGGAAGTGGAGTAGAATTCTTTATTCTGTGGTGGTACATGAATGATTGAAGACGGTGGCATGAATTTAATAATAAAGGGATTAACTGGAGGAGGCCTATAATATCCAGATAAACATGGAGGGATATGATTTCTTGTACATCATCTCAAATCTCATTGCTCCCCAATGGATGGCTAAGATCTAACTGAGAGTCAGGAAATAAAAATAAAATAACAAAACCTAAAACAACAGAATTATAAAATAAAACTACAAATAAATAAAAATGCCAACTATCCCAAATTGTCATGTTCCGCAAAAGATAATGTCTTTCCTCTAATAAAATTAGCCCTTGCCGCTCTAATAATTATCATAAGTCATTTAAAACTAATTCTCACCAGCTAAACAATAAAAGTTGTCATTAAATAGTTATTATGGTGATTAAATTTTTGAAGTTAATGTGCATTGGAAAAAACATGTTATGTATTTTATATCACCTCTTTCCATTTAATAGGGATAAAGTTTAGAAAACAATTATTATATTACTCTCTCCATTCCTTTTTATAAGCAACATTAGACTCCATCACATAGATCAAAAAATTAGTTAAAGATATAATAAATAGATAGAAATTTGGAAGTTTTCTCTCCAAAGTAACACTGTTTATGAAAGAGGAAGAATATGGATGGAGAGAAATGATGGTTTGAAAAATAAGATAATAAATATATTAGGTATTAAAATAAGTAACTAACGGGATAAAATATAAAATTTGTTATAAAAATTTAAAACAACTTATAAATATTATTTATATTTAAAGACAAGAATAGGATAGTAGTTGTTGTTTATCAAAAGTGACAGGAGAGTAACAATTACTTGAGTGGCTCATATTTGGGATCAAAAATTATCTCTAGAAAGGACCTCTAATAAGGACTCAAGTGGCCTGGCAGGTTGACTTCCAGTATCCTATACTTTCGCCATTTTGCAACCTCGAGTGACCAATTGATACCAGTTGTATGTGTTCAAATATTGCAATGTCACCTGCACGTAAAAATAATATCATATATTCAAGGAAATTAAAATCATTAGGAATTTAGATTCCCTAAAAATATGAGAACTAAGCACAAAAATTTTTGAAATACCTTTAAACACAATTAAGACCTAATTAACTCAATCAAAGTGATAACAGCCAAAATCAAGTGTAGTGACATATAAAAATAATTGTAAATATCCAATTTCCCATATTTTTAATTTTGTAATTTGTTGATCAATTAAAAAAAAATAACGAGAGAAGAGAAGAGATAGGGCATAATTTTTTTTTAAAAAAAAAAAGAAAGGCGAAAAAAAAAAGATTAGAAGTCATCACAAGTAATTATAGCTTATAAACGAACTTGCTAACATTCCAATGAATCGCAATATGTAGAAACAATTAGTTCATTTTGTACTCCTTTTTTGTGTATCTATAATGTAAAGAGCGAAGTTTTATTTTTTATGGCTGGCAAAGAAAAGAGAAGTTTTTTAATCTTATTTATAAGTCACTTCTTTAAATGTTTAATGTGAATGTACTATTTCACCCTTAGTTTATTATTATGTAGATTGTTTTTTTTTCCTTGAAAGTGTATTAAATAGGAAAAAAATTAAAAGTTGCTAAATTTTGAGTCAGAATTAACAAAATTTAAGGTTTTTTTCCTCTTATAAAACATGTTAGAAGTTATTTATGAATAGAGCAAGAGGAGTATCACTCAAGCAAGATTAATAAACGTTGGAAAAGTAACCCTCGATGACAACTGTTTCTTCTATGTCTCACTGGTGCTTTAACCTTTATTTCTCTCAAATCCAGTTAGATTACCTAACTACTCTATCATATCCTTGTCAAAGTTCTAATCCTCCGCCAACTCATTCAAAATGCAAGCATGAATAAAAGGTATCTTTACGTATTTTGGATTTTCCATTTTTCTCCCCACCAAAACTTTGATGAGGAAGCAGATTGATTCCTCCAACTTTTCAACCGAAATATTCTGCCGCATGCACAAAGCACAAAGCACAGTCACCAAAACATAATATTTCTAACGCATCAACAACAAAATGATCATGCCACCGTATCTAATAGAATGGATGTGAGAAGAAAATTAAATATTCATTATCTGTTTCTCCCAATTTTTACTTGATCATCACTTAATATTTTGAACTTAATCACCCTTTTGTTTTGTTTGAATTACACAACCTCAGTGAAGATGTTTTCAAGATTGGGCTAAATGGTTCATCAAATTCAACTACATTGGCTTATCCTGATTATGGTACAAGTAACCATGTTTTTTTTTTATATTATTATTAGAGCATTAAATTTGACCTCTTTCGTAGTTTGTCTCCGCTTGTCTGACTTGAGAGCATCTTGAATTTTGTGTGGTTCTTTAGATTCATCAACTTCACCGATATAATGATGTATATTTTCTGCTTGTTGCTATGTTATTCACTGCATTGAAGATAAGACGGTATCAACAATGGAGTGGCCATTTCAATTTCGTCATCATTGAAAGGGCTATTGAATTCTTCATTTTTGGGGCAAAGACGAAGCAAATGACTTGAGAAACACCTTTGGATGAACTAGTTTATCAGGTACAGCTTTTTTGGTTGTCTAGTTGAAAACAAACGAAACAGAAAATTGATTGTTTAGTTTTTATACTTATGCCAATGTCATCTCTATTAGTCCTTCCAAAATTGCTTTCTCAGAATCTCACCAATTAATATTATGATTTGGTGGCATTGCAGGATGGTATGAGTTTATAGAATACTGAGTCCATCATATGGGTTACATATCATGTTCAGGTTTCGCTAAAACGCTTTTGTCTTTTTTTAAACTAGCTGTGTGATCTGCTATATTGTTTGTGTAATCTGCTGTATATGATATATAATTTATCTCACATACTTCCTTTCAAGAATGGCGCCATTTTGCATCCGAGTGAACAATTACATTGATACAAGTTGGATGAGCTCAAATATTCCAATGTCACTTGCACATAAAAATAACACCATATAATATCATATACTCAATCTAAAAAAGAAGAATAAGAAGAAGTGAATTACCGACGGAATTAAAGAAAATGGATAGGGTACATATTAAAGAAAAACGAAAGCAAAAACAGAGGATTAGAATTCAAGCAATTAAGCCTTATCAACTTGCCAACATTCCAATCAAATCCCAATATGAAAAGAGAGTTAAGTTCATGATATATTACTTAACCAAGAAGAATACAAGTTAGAGAGAGTGTGTCTCTCATCACGCTAGTGCTTTAAGCTTTATTTCTCTCAAATTCACTTATCTAATTACTTTATCATAAGTTTGTCAAAAGTTCTGATCCTTTCCAACTCGGAGAAAACGCAAAGGATGGATTAAAAGGTGTTTTTTTCTTTTTTGTACCTACTTTGGGTTTTTCATTTTTCTCCCCAACACTTTAACGAGAAAAATGATTTGATTCCTCCAAGGCTCTAACTTTTTAACCAAATTTTTCTGCCTGATGTAGCAACCACAAAGCACAATCACCTAAACACAAAAAAAAAAAAAAAAAAAGATTATGATACCATATCTGATAACACGGATGCCAGTAAAACTTTAAATATTCAGTATCAAGTACTCATCGCTTATATATTTGTAAAAGGAAATGGTTTTATTTTTCTGTTTCTCCGAATTTTAAGTTTGCTATCACTTTGTATTTTTATCATTCAATCATACAATCCCCAGCTAGTTCTAATTCTAAATTTATGCCAACGCATTGCTGGTCAAAAAAAAAATTTTATGCCAACGCATCTTATCTAATCTTTTATAGTTACGAAGCATATAATTGCAAGCAGTTGGCCCATGCTCACATGAATCCAAGCTGAGCAACAGGAAGTCTTCCAAACCTTTACCCTGTACCTAATATTTGGTGGACCCACACGCCACTTTTTTCACTTTTCAGACTCCACGTACCTTTCTTTTCTATCTTTCCTTCAAAAGGTGGGATCGAGGGATATGAAAGCTGCTTTTTTCTTTTTTCTTTTTTTTTGGCATTTAAACAATCTTTCATGAACAGGTGCAAGGATCAAAAGTTATTTTCATTTAATCATTTTTTTAACATAATAACTTGATTTAGTTTACTAAATCACCTACTAATTATGCCATTTGTATTAATTTGCACAATTGAAAGCACCACGTAAAACATATGTGAGGAATCCTGTCCTAAAGAGCTCAATTCAAGTTTTTATTAAATTATATGAACTAATATTTTAAATGAAATGAAACTTAGACAACAACACCTAGTATTTGAAATTTAAGGAGCTCAAATCAAAATGAGAACAAAATTTGAAGGATAAAAAATTATCATAGCCCAAAAATTTAAATATTTTAAAAAATTCATATAAAATCTCATATCATTTTGGCAAAAATATATCTTCACCCCTGTAACTTTTAATAGTGTTTGATTTTGATCCTTTAATCTTGTAAAGTATTTTTTTCAGTCCTTTAACTCCAAGGGTATTAACACAAAAATATTGATATTGAAATTTTAAATGCTGATAAAATATTATCAAATTTAATTGTAAAAGTAACTTTTTATTTCAACTGATTTTTGCCAATTAAAATTGGAAAAAAGACAGAGAAATGATAGTTAAATAATAAAATTCCCAAATGGTCACCTAAATAAGCAAAATTTTAGTTTAAGTGACTAAATTGGAATTTGCAAATTTGCTTAAATCACCATATCATCCTTTATTTTTTTTAAAAAAATTCAAACAGCCGATGGTGATGACCGATTGCAGGAGCTTTAGCGGTCAACATCTATTTTTTTGGGAAAATTTTCAAATCCAATAATGCAATTAACAAGTTTTTTTAATGCTATTAACAAATTTGTTATAATAGTTAACAACAAGTTTTCTAGAAAATTCAAAAAGTGATATTCTTAAAATTTTAACAGTACAGGTAACAAGGTTTATAATATTATTAACAAGTTTGGTATAGCATTCAATAACAGTTTTATGAGAAACTCAAAAGGCGGTATTTTTATAATTTCAATAATCTAGTTAACAAGTCATGAAACTATATTAGTAATTCTCATAACACCATTAACAACTCTAATAACAAATCATATAATAATATTAACAACTCTCAAAACCATAGTTCTTGCCTAATAAATATATAGGGAACTTTTATTATACAACCTTCATAAGGAGTTAACATTAAAAACATCAACTTTCATAGGAAAATTTTGTTAATGGTAGTATGAAAGTTGTTAATATCATTACATGACTTATTAACTACATTACTGAAGTCGTAAAAATGCTACTTTTAAATTTTTTTGAAAAACCTCTTATTAACTCTGTACCAAACTTGTTAATAGCATTAAAAAAAACTTATTAATCACATTATTGAATTTGAGAAAATCTCCACACAAAAAAAAGATGTTCGGCGACTAGCTGACTGGTGAGGGTGTTCAGTGTTTTTTTTTTTAAATAAAGGGTAATATAGTTATTTCAGCAAATTTACAAATTCCAATTTGGTCAACTATACCTAAACTGAAATTTTGCTTATGTAAGTGATCATTTGAGGATTTTGAAATGTAGGAATCATTTTTCTGTTATTTTCTCATTAAAATTGGGATAGAAATCAATTATTATGTGATATATGTATGTATTGGTTTTTGTTAAAAAAAAAATTCCGTGTGACAAAATAAAATTTATTTGGATGATATATTTGAAAAGCATGTTAGATAACTTTTAAGTTTGGCTAATGATACTTTATTTACCCAAAATTCAATGATTACTTTAAAAAAAACATTTTTGGGGTGGTTTTTCCGCTTATATTTTAATTAAATCTCAAATATAATATCGGTAATTATTCTCTCCAAGGATTTTCCTATAATTAACCAGCAATCAAAAATTATGTTTTCCCCCAACTTGGAACGGTAATTATGCAATGTTGCCTTGACATGTCTGCTATTTTATTTAACCCTTGGTTAACTTTTAGTCATGCGTCTAGCATCTATTGCAAAGCCGAATTTTACATAACATACTTATGTTCGTATTATCTTGGGATCCATGTTAAACTACCCATATGCCAAAATTAAGTTGTTATCACATATGAAGTATGCACGCCACTAATGTTAAATTTTGAAACGTTTTGCTGACCCATTGATTACAGAGAAGGTTATGTTTAAGGACCAAATTAACAAAATTTTTAGCCCCTAAAGATCTCGAATGTGTAAAATCATTATGAAGGGAGATGGCCTTGTTTGTGAAATTAAGTAATGTATGAAGACCAAAATGTCTTTATGTTTAAAAATGGAAGTGGTAGATATAAATTCTTGAAGAAGTAGCCGTGTTAAATAATGGAAGCTAGAATTATGTAAATTTTTATTGTCATTGTTAAGTGATAGAACTGCTATGATTGCCAATTTTCCTCAAATTTATTTCTAATAGGGGGGCGTTGATCCTTAAAATCATGTGGTAACAGAATCTGGTGAAGTGTGAAGCATGAGTGCATGACTTAGACCCCATCCGGACAATCCAAGTTTAACTATGAAGTTGGATGCTTTTTGAGAGAGAGAGAGATGTGTGTGTATATTCTATGTCCGTTTTTTAATATAAGATCTTTTTTTTACTTTTATTTTGATTCTAAAATAAGACTCCAATTCATTTTATCTTTCATATTTATACACTTTTTTTGAAAATAATCTTTTTAACAATAGTAGTTCTAGGCAATACACTTGATCAATAAGGATATTTTAGTAAAGATAACATCTATTTATTATAAATAACTAATTTAATTTTTTTTAATCTCTTTAAATTAGTCAACTAGGTTTTATATTTAGAAGAGGAAGTAGTATAAAACAGTTTTTGACTTACTTAGGAGCAAGATTCACATGATACATTTCTAATAGGATATTGATAATTCTCGTTCAAGTCCATCCGTAACAAAAGTACATCTGAATTTGATAGGAAAACAGAAATATTCGATAACAGATAGATTTATTTATTGACCAAAAAAAGATAGATTTATTTAAAGAAGCAAATTGAATAATCCAAACTGAGAAATGGCTAATGTATGAGGTGAGGGTGCTAAATTGAAAAAAAAAAAAAAAAAACAAAGAGATGGATCTCAGTATATAAGTAGCTGGCTCACGCTCATGTGAATCCAAGCTAAGCAACATGAGCTCTTTTCTTAGCCTAGAGGAAAATTAATTAAAATTTTTATTAAACAAAAGTAAAATAAAATAGTAATACAAATTAATTAAAAACTTTTAACTTTAATTTTTTTAAATCAAACTTTTTAAATTTTGTCCCTCTTTCCTCAATTTTTATTTGTACCAAACGGATCTAAATTAAAGAATCAAATTAACAAGGTGTTTAGAAATCCCAAAATATATATTTTAAAGGGAGAATCACAAATAAAGACCCTCCAATATACAAAATGACAGATAGATCACCTGAATAAATGAAATTACTCACAAGGACCGGGGCTCAAATTGTCATTATGAAATCATGGCCAAATTACCAAATTAAATGGTTTTCACAGGAAAAAAAGTAAAATATAAAACATCAATATTGAGTATTTAGCACTTCTATCTATGTAGAAGAAAATAGTTTTCTCTATTTCTCCAAATTTTAAACTTACTACCACTTTGTATTCATATCATTCAATTATACAATCTATAGCAAGTTCTGATTCAAAATTTATGCCAAGGCATCCAATCTAATTATTTACAATCACGAAGCATGCAGCAATATGAATTGTTTCGTATTTCTAATTCAACTTGCAATTAACTTTATGACTTTCGCAACTCTGTTTCACATATTATTCAATAAAAAATGATTGAGCTTTAATTGTCACAATGCCAAAAAAATATTTATGATTTTAAAGTTTAAAATTTCATTACCACTCAAATCAATCTTTAAAAACGCATTTACTAGGTTACCTTTTTCTTTTGAATTGCTTTGGAAGCAAAACGACAAATTCCGTGGGGAGAGTGGATTTGGATATTGAAATGTGGAAGTGGAGTAGAATTCTTTATTCTGTGGTGGTACATGAATGATTGAAGACGGTGGCATGAATTTAATAATAAAGGGATTAACTGGAGGAGGCCTATAATATCCAGATAAACATGGAGGGATATGATTTCTTGTACATCATCTCAAATCTCATTGCTCCCCAATGGATGGCTAAGATCTAACTGAGAGTCAGGAAATAAAAATAAAATAACAAAACCTAAAACAACAGAATTATAAAATAAAACTACAAATAAATAAAAATGCCAACTATCCCAAATTGTCATGTTCCGCAAAAGATAATGTCTTTCCTCTAATAAAATTAGCCCTTGCCGCTCTAATAATTATCATAAGTCATTTAAAACTAATTCTCACCAGCTAAACAATAAAAGTTGTCATTAAATAGTTATTATGGTGATTAAATTTTTGAAGTTAATGTGCATTGGAAAAAACATGTTATGTATTTTATATCACCTCTTTCCATTTAATAGGGATAAAGTTTAGAAAACAATTATTATATTACTCTCTCCATTCCTTTTTATAAGCAACATTAGACTCCATCACATAGATCAAAAAATTAGTTAAAGATATAATAAATAGATAGAAATTTGGAGGTTTTCTCTCCAAAGTAACCCTGTTTATGAAAGAGGGAAAATATGAATGGAGAGAATTGATTGTTTGAAAAATAAGATAATAAATATATTAGATATTAAAATAAGTAACTAACGGGATAAAATATAAAATTTGTTATAAAAATTTAAAACAACTTACAAATATTATTTATATTTAAGGACAAGAATAGGATAGTAGTTGTTGTTTATCAAAAGTGACAGGAGAGTAATAATTACTTGAGTGGATCATATTTGGGATCAAAAATTATTTCTAGAAAGGACCTCTAATAAGGACTCAAGTGGCCTGGCAGGTTGACTTCCAGTATCCTACACTTTCGCCATTTTGCAACCTCGAGTGACCAACTGATACCAGTTGTATGGGTTCAAATATTGCAATGTCACCTGCACGTAAAAATAACACCATATAATGTCATATATTCAAGGAAATTAAAATCATTAGGAATTGAAATTCCCTAAAAATATGAGAACTAAGCATAAAAGTTTTCAATATTCTTTTAAACACAATAAGACATAATTAACTCAATCAAAGTGATAACAGCCAAAATAAAGTGTAGTGACATATAAAAATAATGGTAAATATCCAATTTCCCATATTTTTTATTTTGTAATTTGTTGATCAATTGGAAAAAAAAAAAGAATAACGAGAGAAGAGAAGAGATAGGGCATAAATTTTTTTTAAAAAAAGAAAGGCAAAAAAAAAAAAAAAGATTAGAAGTCATCACAACACAAGTAATTGTAGCTTATGAGCGAACTTGCTAACATTCCAATGAGTCACAACATGTAGAAACAATTAGTTCTTGTACTTTTTTGTGTATTTATAATGTAAAGAGAGAAGTTTTATTTTTTATGGTTGGAAAATAAAAGAGAAGTTTTTTTATTTTATTTATAAGTCATCTCTTTAAATGTTTAATGTGAATATACTATTTCACCCTTAGTTTATTATTATGTAGATTGTTTTTTTCTTTCGAAAGTGTATTAAATAGGAAAAAAGTTAAAAGTTGCTGAATTTTGCGTCAGAATTAACAAAATTTAAGGTTTTTTTCTCTTATAAAACATGTTAGAGGTTACTTATGAATAGAACAAAAGGAGCATCACTTAAGCGCGATTAATAAACGTTAGAAAAGTACCCCAAGATGACAACTGTTTCTTCTACATCTCACTGGTGCTTTAACCTTTATTTCTCTCAAATCCAGTTAGATTACCTAACTACTCTATCATATCCTTGTCAAAGTTCTAATCCTCCGCCAACTCATGCAAAATGCAAGCATGAATAAAAGGTATCTTTACGTATTTTGGATTTTCCGTTTTTCTCCCCACCAAAACTTCGATGAGGAAGCAGATTGATTCCTCCAACTTTTTAGCCGAAATATTCTGCCACGTGCACAAAGCACAAAGCACAGTCACCAAAACATAGTATTTTTAGCGCATCGACAACAAAATGATCATGCCACCGTATCTAATAGAATGGATGTGAGAAGAAAATTAAATATTCATTATCTGTTTCTCCCAATTTTTACTTGATCATCACTTGATATTTTAAACATAATCACCCTTCTGTTTTGTTTTAATCACACAACCCCAGTGAAGATGTTTTCAAGACTAGGCTAAATTGTTCATCAAATTCAACTACATTGCCTTGTCCTGATTATGGTACAAGTAACCATGTTTTATTATTATTATTATTAGAGCATTATATTCGGCCTCTTTTGTAGGTTGTCTCCGCTTGTTTGGCTTGAGAGCATCTTGAATTCTTTGTGGTTCTTTAGATTCATCTACTTCACCAATGATGTATATTTTCTGCTTGTTGCTTTGTTATTCACTGCATTGAAGAGGAGACAGTATCAACAATGGAGTGACCATTTTAATTTTGTCATTGTTGAAAGGGCTATTGAATTCTTCATTTGTGGGGCAATTGCGAAGCAAATGGCTTGAGAAGCACCTTTGAATGAACTAGTTCATCAGGTACAGCTTTTTTTTTTAGTTTTTTGTACTTATGCCAACGAAACAGAAAATTGATTATTTAGTTTTTGTACTTATGCCAATGTCATCTCTATTAATTCTTCCAAAATTGCTTTCTCATAATCTCACCAATTAAAATTATGATTTGGTGGCATTGCGGGATGGTAAGAGTTTATAGAATATTGAGTCCATCATCTGGGCTACATATCATGTTCAGGTTTTGCTAAAATGTTTTTGTCTTTTCTTAAACTAAATGCTTGATCTGCTATGTTGTTTGTGTAATCTGCTGTAAATAGTATATAATTTATCTCACCTATCTCCTTTCAAGAATGGCGCCATTTTTCAACCCCGAGTGACCAATTATATTGATAAAAGTTGTATGTGCTCAAATATTCCAATGTCACCAACACATGAGAATAACACCATACAATATCATATGCACAATGTAAAAAAAAAAAAAAAGAAGTAAAGAGAAGAGATAGGGTACAGATTAAAGAAAAACAAAAGTAAAAACAGAGGATTAGAAGTCAACCAATTATGCCTTATCAACTTGCCGCCATTCCAGTCAAATCCCAATATGAAAAGAGAGTTAAGTTCATGATATATTACTTAACCAAGAAGAATACAAGTTAGGGAAACTGTGTCTCTCAAGCTTTATTTCCCTCAAATTTACTTTATCTAATTACTTTATCATAAGTTTGTCAAAAGTTCTGATTTTTTCCCAACTCGTAGAGAACGCAAGCATGGATAAAAAGGTGTTTTTTTTTACCGACTTTGGGTTTTCCATTTTTTCCCCCAACGCTTTAACGAGGAAAATGATTTGATTCCTCCAAGGCTCCAACTTTTTTACCAACTTTTTCTGCCCTGATGTACCAAACACAGGGTACAATCACTTAAACACCCAAAAAAAAAAAAAAAAGGAGATTATGCTACCATATCTAATAACACGGATGCAAGTAAAACGTTAAATGTTCAGTGATAAGTATTCAGCGCTTATATATTTGTAAAAGACAATGGTTTTATTTTTCTATTTCTCCGACTAATTCTAAATTCATGCCAACTCATCTTATCTAATTATTATTTTTTTGGGTAAAATCTTATCTAATTATTTTATAGTTACGAAGCATAAAATTACAAGTAGCTGGCCCACGCTCATGTGAATCCAAGCTGAGCAACAGGAAGTCTTCTAACTACCAAATATTTGGTGGACCCGCATGTTTCTTTTGTCACTTTCAGACTCTGCACGCCTTTCTTTTCCATCTTTCTTTCTTTCTTTCTTTTTTATTTTAAGGTTACAGCAGGGCAGGATCGAACCCGTAACATGCATACCCCACACACACATGCCACTCGGCCAAACGGCCAGTGGCCTTTTCCATCTTTCTTTCAAAAGGCTAAGTTGGATCGAGGATTCGAGGGATATCAAAGCCTTTTTTTTTTTTGACATTTAAACAATCTATCATGAACAAGTGTAAGGATCAGAAGTTATTTTTATTTAATCATTTTTTGTTTAAACTAATACATTGATTTAGTATACTAAATCACCTACTAATTATGCCAGTTGTAGTAATTTCCACAATTGAAAGCATGACGTTAAATATATGCGAAGAATATCATATCAATAACAGGTGTCTTTGCTGAAGTGAGCTCTCTTTGAAAGATCTCCAAAGAGCGTAGCTCGATCTTTTGAGCCCATACATACTCCCATCACGAGACCGCATTATTGATCGTACGGCGAAAATTCCACCACTCGAGACTCGAGAGTATGGATTGTGTTGGAACTAGCGCTGGTTTTCAGGGCTTCAATGGTTTTACCCAATGTTTTAAAAGCCGGACCGGAAGTCGAGCCGGAAAGATTAACGGGTCATGGTTTAATCGGTCGGATCGGTCGGATCGGTCGGACCGTTTGGTCAGACTGGTGATGCAATAATTAATTTAAAACAATATTATATACATATAATTAGTATATATGAAAAATATCAAATTATTAAATAATTTAGAAATGCATTTAAATAATCTAAAATTATAATGAAATCATTGAAAATGGACTAAAACCTTATATATTTAAATTTATGTATGTTTAAAATATTTAATGATATTACAAATTATCAATTCATTCAAATCAAAATATTTTTTTTAAACGATAGACCAAATATCAAAACAAAAAGACTAGCGACTTACGGTTTTAACACCACAATATATGAAATTTTCAATGAAATAATACTCTATGGTTATAAATAGTCTAAAAATATATTAGGATATTTAAGGGGATCAATTTTTTTATTTTTCTTCTATTTTTTTTTAAATTTTTAGTATTTTTTCAGTCAGGCTAAAAAACCGTCCGGTTTTCTGAAAACCGTTCCGGTTCCCGGTCCAACTCCGGTTTCCGGCTTAATAACGGCTCAACTCCGGTCTAATCCGGCTCAACTATATGAACGGTTTTTTGGTCCAAACCGAGCCGTTAACGAGTCCGGGTCACGGTTCAACCGGTTCGACCGTCCGGTCCGGTCCGGTTCTTAAAACATTACCACAAGCATAATCTTACGCAAAAAGCATGTATATATCGACCACCAGCGCTAGAAGCAGATAAAATAATTACGCCGTGTACCCTACTAATATATACAGAATAGATAAAATAGTCTAAGTATTTATTAAATTATAAAAACTAATGTTTTAAATAAAATAAAACTTAGGGATCGAAACAAAAATGAAGGAAAAATTTGAGGACTAAAAATTATATTAATTGTAATATTTAAATATAACAACAACAAAGTCTTATCCTGCTAGATAGGATAATCCTAATATTTAAATATTTTAAAAAATTCATATAAAATCTCATATCACTTTGGCAAAAATATATCTTCAACCTGATAACTTTTAACAAGGTTTGATTTTGATATTTTAATTTCATAAAGGGTTTTTTTAAGTCTTTTAACTCTAAGACTGTTAACAAAAAATATTGATATTTAAATTTTAAATATTGATAAAATATTGTTAAATATAATATTGGTAAAAGTGACTTGTATTACAAATTAAAATTGGATAAGAATCAATTATTATAATGTAATTTATGCCTGTATTGATTTCTGTTAAAAAGAAATCAGCATCACTAAATGAAATTTATTTGGATGACATATTTGAAAACCACGTTAGATGTAAAAATGATTGAAAATAACATGTGTTTTATAAAATATTTATAAATATATTATATGTATAAAGCCAACCCTAAGCCTGCCCTACTCTCTCATGATTCATGAACCACTTTATTATTTTTATTTTATCTTTTGAATTTAAAAAAAAAACAGATGTCTACATTATATACAACGTGACATGAACGTATGATATTGATATCCCCATATATGGGTTTTTCTACCAAGATGCTACAACGAGTAAAAGAAAATACCAAAATCCTACATTATCAAAAATATTCATCAAAATACTATACGTAAAATTGTTTAGATTAAAAACGAGTTTGATAATACGAAAAACTTGTTCACGTTAAGAACGAGTTTGCATTCTTCTCCCATCACACCACCTTAACACGTGACATATTTATTTTTTATTGAAAGAAAGGTGAACTCATGCCATGAACGAGTTCCGGCTTCCATCTCCCTTTCCCATAGCACTTCCCGCACTCATTTGAAAACATCTCCCCCTTTTTTATCTTCACATGCGAAAATTACAAGTTTGGGTTCGAAAAAGTATTTTGTTCTTCTTCATTATTTTGTTTTAGTAAAAATATATTTGTATAAAAAAAGTAAACTTTAGTATACTCAGAACTTTTACAAGGTTGAGAAATATTTTTTTAAATCTTTTTATAAGTCACGTCATTAAATTTTTAATATGACTGTATTATTTTACCTTTTTATTTATTATTGTGAAAATTGTGACTTTCTTCAAAATCATTTATATTAAATATGAATAAAGTTCAATCCAAAAAAAAAATGAGTAAAATTGAAAAGTTATCAAATTGTAAGAACAGTTAATGAGATTTAATATTTTTGTTAGGTTCGATGAACAATAATAAATAAAAGGTAAAACAGTATATTCATATTATAAATTTAATGATGGGAAAAAATCTCTTAGCTTTATGGATATGATCAAGAAATAATTTAAAATGATGATTTAGTGTTTGGATTAGTCTTTTAAAAATAATTTTACGAAGTTCGAAATAGATACTCCTCCAGTCCTTAATATAGGACCCAATTTTTGAGTTGGTTTTGGTCCTAAATATAAGACTCATTTCTCATATTTATCAATTTTCTCTAAATTACCCCTATAGATACTCCCTCAACCATAATCAAGTAGAAGAGGGAGAAGAGGTATTAAGAAAGATGATTATGGTGTTTTAGGAAAAATGTGTCACTTTTCTTATAATTAACTAACTTACCTAACTTCCTTAATCTAATCAAATTAGTTAAATGGGTCTTATATTAAGGACCAGAGGAGTATATGAAATAAATTTTATTTCGATTTATGAAAAAATATTTTTGCTAAATGTTTTTGGAGGTTTTCAAAAACCCCAATAAGTAATAAGTGGTAACAAAATGTTTAGTGAGTCTTTTTTAACCACAATATTATTCACCAATGATAGCTTGTGCCCGAAAAAGTCCTTTGTTTTTCCTCATTATTTTTGATGAAATTGCAGATAGATTAAAGTTTTAATAAAAAGATATCTGTTAAAAAAAAAAAAAGCTAAACCTTGATTCTCTTTGTCAAGGCAGGGTATAATTTTTGCATGTGAAGGTAAAATGGAGAGAGATGTTTTCAAATGAGTGGAGAAAGTGTTATGGAAAAGAGAGATAGACGGCTAAACTCGTTCATGGTATGAACGCGTTCTCTTCTCTCTTAATAAAAAATAAATGTGTCATATGTGTTAGGGTGATATGAAGGGAGAAGAACGCAAACTTGTTCTTTGCGTGAACGAGTTCTTCATATTTTCAAATTCATTCTTGGTACAAATGATTTTAGGTGTAATATTTTGATAAATATTTTTAAGGGAAAATGACAATAAAATACCACTTGAATTTCAAAAAGACAAATAAGGCACATGAATAAGCAAAATGACAAATAGAGCACTGGGTACCAATCTGGAATTCATATTTTCGGCCAAAAGACCAAAATGCCCTGATGAAATGCGGGAAGACAGACGCTGAAAGTGAGAGAAAGGAGAGAGGAAGACCGACGCTGATGAAATGCGGGAAGAAGGAAAGAAGAATGTTGGAAATGCTATTATCTTACTCCTTCGCATCACCATTTTGTAGAGATTGTTGATTTTGGTTGTGGGAAAGAGGATTTGTAGTGAGAGAGGGAGTGAACCGAAGCGGAAATCAGAAAACAATGGCAAGCAATTACGTAACATAACTGCCGTCATATGCCTGCTGGTTTTTGGTAAATCCCACTACGTGAATGGTAAATTTCACTATACATGTAGTTAATTATGAAAGTTAATAGTTCAATGTTTATTGTGACGTACTTCAAATGCACGTTCACTGAATGATTTATTTATGCTTATAAGTTGCCTTTCGGTGAAAACAGGTTTACAAAACCCATTGAAGAAGTAGTCACTTTCACTATAAAAGTTGTAAATCCCAGTATATGTTTTGTAAAATTCAACGTGAAATTTTATTGGTTTTTACAAACAAGTTGCCCATCCCTTGAAAACTGGTTGCAAAAGCCATTTAAGAAGTGGTCATTTTCACTATAAAAGTTGTAAATATCACTGTGTGTTTTGTAAAATTCAGCGTGAAATTTTATTGATTTTTAGAAACAAGTTGCTCATCCCCTGAAAAGAGGTTACAAAACTCATTTAAGAAGTGGTAATTTTCACTACAAAAGTTGTAAATATCACTCTATGTTTTGTAAAATTCAGTATGGAATTTTATTGGTTTTTAGAAACAAGTTACCCATCCCCTGAAAACTGGTTGCAAAAGCCATTTAAGAAGTGGTCATTTTCACTATAAAAGTTGTAAATATCACTGTGTGTTTTGTAAAATTCAGTCTGGAATTTTATTGGTTTTTAGAAACAAGTTGCCCATCCCCTGAAAACTGGTTGCAAAAGCCATTTAAGAAGTAGTCATTTTCACTATAGTGGTTGTAAATTTCACTATACATGTAGTTAATTATGAATTTTACAAAATACATATTGTGATTTACAACTTTTGTAGTGAAAGTGACTACTTTGTTAATGGGTTTTGCAACATGTTTTCAGGAGATAAACAACTTGTTTGTAAAAACCAATAAAATTTCACGTTGAATTTTACAAAACATATACTGGGATTTACAACTTTTATAGTGAAAGTGACTACTTCTTCAATGGGTTTTGTAAACCTGTTTTCACCGGAAAGGCAACTTATGAGCATAAATAAATCATTCAGTGAACGTGCATTTGAAGTACGTCACAATAAACACTGAACTATTAACTTTCATAATTAACTACATGTATAGTGAAATTTACCATTCACGTAGTGGGATTTACCAAAAACCAGCAGGCATATGACAGCAGTTACGTTACGTAATTGCTTGCCATTGTTTTCTGATTTTCACTTCATCTTTCCTACAGGTTCATCTTTCCCACAGCTTCACATTCTCTGAAAATGGTTTTATGCGAAGAACAGAGATAGAACCAAAATTTTTTAGAGAAATGCTAGGCAATAACATTTTAAGCTGTGGGAACCCATCGAAAATCAGCGTCTTCCTCTCTCCTTCCTCTCTTCTTCCCGATTTCATCAGCGTCTTCCTCCTCTCTCCTTCCCGTATTTCATCAGTGTCTTCCTCTCTCCTTCCTCTCTCCTTCCTCTCACTTTCAGACAGGGCATTTTGGTCTTTTGGCCAAAAATCTAAATTCCAGATTGGTACCCAGTCCCCTATATGTCATTTTGCTTATTTAGGTGCCTTATTTGTCTTTTTGAAATTCAGGTGGTATTTTATTATCATTTTCCCTATTATAATTAAATAATTTAATAATTTTTTTAAATTAGTTAGCTAGATGTCATATTTAGAATGACACATAGTAGTTTGATAGGAGTGATTTTATGACATGACAGTTTTTCACTTACGAGGAAGATTCACATGATGGATTCCTAATAATCAAAATGCTCTGTTTTTTGTTTTTGAACGGAAGAAAGAGGGATTATTGTTTTTCAATTTCCTTCTAGTAATAACTTAATTTTTTTTATTTTTAATAAATTTTTTTTCAATACTTCTTTTAAAATGGTCACATTATATATATAATTTCTTTATAACAATAAATTAAATTTTCTTATTTTTAATAATTTTATTTTCATTACTTTATTTATGACAAATAGTCACATTATATATATAATTTCTTTATAATACTAAATTAAATTTCTTTACTTTTAATAATTTTTATTTTCCTTACTTCTTCGCTTTTAATAATTAAATATCTAATATTAGATATGTGCTATTTAATAGAATTCATGTCCTTTTACGTCATTTTACATTCAAACTTACTTTTACATTTATCATCCAAACAAGTTTCAGCTTCTCAAACTGACTTTTTTCTGAAACCTAATCCAAACATAAATCACATTACCCAATCTGACTTTTACTCAATCTGACTTCTGGAAAAGTCAGATTGAAAAAAAGTTACTTCTCCACCGCCAATCCAAACACACCCTATATAATACTACCTCCAGTTATCATTATAAAAGTTTATTGGAGGGTTAAATTTTATCATAAATATAATATTTCAATTTAATGTTTTCTAAATTTATAATATTTTCTTTTGAGAACCAGTAGAAGCATGAGCTCCAGAAAGCACCAATCATAAAATAGTTTTTAAAAAAATGGTTTTAAAATAAAGCATACGGAAGGTCTTCTCTCGGTCTTTCCCGACAGTTTGGCGGACCCACATGCTACATCTGTCCCTTTTAGACCCACAAAGCCATTGTTTCCATCTCTCTCTCAACGAGGCAACTTGAAACGAAGGGATAACAATGAAAAACAACGGAGTCTTCACCCATTGTCTGAGGCAAAAATACTTCTATATACAAAAATGATCTTTAACCCTACAAAAATAATAATCGAAGGAAGTTTGTATGATAACTCATATATATTGCTATAAATTTGCTTTAGCAGATGCTACTAATATTGTTAATTAGAGTTGGTGTAAGGCCTAATAAAAAAGTCTCCAAATTATAATGGATAAGATTATCATATGACGGACATGTAACTTCGTATGATCGCATGAGTAGTCTTGCTTGTTTTGATTATCATCAAATTTATTTTTGTAATTTTGTTGTTTCTTGAGAAAATTATCTTCTCATTCGATTTTTTAATTTAATATTTAATGTTTTTCTCTCTTAATTAAATATTTAATTTTATTCGGTTAGCATTGTTAATAGTAGCTGACAGTACAAATACAGCAAATTTCAGGAGTTGATAATTCTAATGAAATAAAATTAAATAATTTAGTGTTGGCAAAAAAAATAAATAATTTAATTAAAATACATAGATATTAAATTAAAAATTTAAGAAAAATAAAAATATTTGTAAAAAGGTTTTTCCATTGTTTTTTGAAGTAAAAAACATCACAAATGCTTCTTAAAATTCTACTTGAAAGTTGAAAATATCACAACTCATTTTTCTTGTAATCACCCGGCGCTTCCACCATGAAGAACCCCTGAAGTGGAACCCAGTTGCTTCAGGAGCGCGTCCGATTCCGCCGGGTCCCTTTTGCTATTTAAATTGGTCCATCCTCAAGACTCAATTATTTAATTTAGAAAGATTTTAAAAAAATTTAAAATATTATTTTTATTATTTTTAAATTAATTTTTCTAGCTGATAGTATACATAACTATTTTAAAAAATAATGTAATACATGTTATAATTAAATAATTTTTTAATTTTTAATTTTTTTAAATTAGTTAATTATAGTCAATAGTTTAAAAAAGGGGGAAATTTTTGATTAAGGATCACATATGGGAATTAATTTCAAACAGCCCCCCAAAAAAATGAAATTTTAGTTAAGGATTTTGAAATTTCACTGAAAGACCCAGGGGCAAACTGAAATTAATTGCTGAAACCATTTTACTGAAATGCCCTACGAACTGTATCTGCTAAAAAGGAAGAAGAAAGAGGGAAAAAGAAGAACTTTGTGCCTAAGACAAACCGTTTTCCCCAAAATTTTCATTCTGTTGAGTATAGCTGGGTTGTGATAGTTGAGTAATATAGAAATGAGTGTTTAAATGCATCGGTACATAAGTAGTGAGAGAAAAAACCCGATATAGCTTTTAACTTTAGAAAGAGATTGTTATCTTCCTCTTCTTTAGAGAGAGATTGTTATCTTCTTCTTCTTCTTCTTTGAAGTTAATAAACATAAGATGTTAGTGATTTTTGAAAAGTGGGTGAAATGGGTGAACACTGACTGTAATACGTTATTGAAAGAATCTAGGAAAGGAGAATTGAAAGGAAAATGGATGAATGTACTGAAATGGGTGATATGAAAATGAAATATGCAGAAAAATGGCAACTTGCAGTTGTAAAAATATGCATTCAGATTGTAAATTTGCAAATTGGAGTTGTGCAGGAAAATGGTAATTTAATCTTATGAAAACCAGTATTTCTGTTGTAAACCTGCAAATTCCTGTTGTTAACGCATACTGTCTATTATTATTGAAAGTTGATTGAAATTGATAGTTGAATGATGTGCAGCAACGGATTATAAGTGGCTACTGGTGGCAAAAAACAACTATTTTGCATCTTCCATATGGAGGGAAATTTGTGAAGACCTTAGAAGAAAAATTGGTATATGAAAGGAGTATTATAAGTAGAAGATTGATCAATAAAAGGATGATATATGAAAAACTACAAAGCATGGTAGCGAATGCTGTTTGTCCAGGTCCAGGTAGTGGTCAGTATAAAATGAACGATACAATTAGTTTGAACAGGAAAACATTTTTGGACCGTATCAATGATATTGAAGTAGGACAATTAATTGAGTACAACAATAATAGTTGGCATGTTTATGTTTGCAACAATGAAAAAGACTTGAGACAAACATCACAGTTGAACAGTACACGAGAGTAAGTGGCCATATTTGGTAGTGGGTTGTAATCCTTTTCGTGTGATGAATTGATAGTTGAAATATTTCATGACTGTATGTGACAACAAGCTATCCTAAGTTCTGTGCTAAAATTGACTGGTAAAACTATAAATGTATGAAAAATTTTGTCAATTTGTAAATAGATGTATTTCTGTTGTTAATTAATGTATTGTTTTTGCAAATTCTCTAATTCCTGTTGTAGTGCACATATAATTTTAACACATTCCCTAACTCCTGTTGCCAATTACGTAATCATAAGTTCACTTACGAATACACGAGTTCCAGTTCTAAATTTCCCAACGCCTTTTGCAAATTGTCTAAACCCAATCGTGAATACACTTGATAGACTCTAGCATGATGGTTAAGTTATACTCCTCCGGTCCTAAACATAAGACTCTTATACTAGAGACCTTTATACACACTAGTATAAGGGTCTTATATTTAGGACCAGAGGAGTATTTAAAAAAAGCACTTGCAAAAACAAAGACCCCTATTGTAAACTTAGCTATTATTGTTGCAAATTTTCTAATTCCAGTAGTCAACATTTGCACTCAAAGTATGAAATTTGTAGGGAAAAATATATTATCATTACTAGACATGTAATAAACACATATATATAATTCATTGCACTGAAAATGAAATTATGGGTAATCATTATACATAAAAATTGACACATCCTTTGCTAATATAAAAGACATCTTGAGGTTACAAATCCTTCTTCAATTTTCTCTTGGTTGTGTCTGTATCTTTGTAAGTAGTTGTACAACAGCTACCAACCATGTATTTCTTGCATAAGTAATGAGCTGTCACAGCACGTCTAGCCTCAGGAAACTGAGTTCTTCTTATTACACAATGTTAAGAACCATCAAACATGGGACACAATGGAGTACGAGATTGAAATCTAAAAATAATGTATTCATAGATAAGCACTTAATCAACTCATACTTTTACAAAGTAGTTATTTCCCGCCCCTAGTAACCATTTATAATCCGTTACTACACATCATTCAACTATCAATTTCAATCAACTTTTAATAATAATAGATAGTATGCGTTAATAATAGGAATTTGCAGGTTTACATCAGAAATACTGGTTTTCATAACGTTAAATTGTCATTTTCTTACACAACTCCAATTTGCAAATTTACAATCCAAATACATATTTTTACAATTGCAAGTTATCATTTTTCTGCACATTTCGTTTTCATATCATCCATTTCAGCACATTCACCCATTTTCCTTTCAGTTCTCCCTTCCTAAGTTTCTTCAACAACGTATTACAGTTAGTATTCACCCATTCTCACCCACTTTTCAAAAATCACTGGTAGCTCATGTTTATTAAGTTCAAAGAAGAAGAAGATAATAATCTCTTTCTAAACTTAAAAGCTATATCAGATTTTTTCTCTCTCACTACTTACTTACCCATACATTTTAACACTCATTTCTGTATTATTCAACTACCACAACCCAACTATGCTCAACAGAATGAAAATTTTAGAAAAAATAGTTTACTTCACGCGCCAAGCTCTTCTTTTTCCCTCCTCCTTCTTCCTTTTCAGTAAATACAGTTCATAGAGTATTTCAGTAAAATGGTTTCAGTAATTAATTTCAGTTTGCTTTTGGGTCTTTTGGTAAAATTTCAAAATCTTTAATTGAAATTTCAGATTTTTTTGAAGATTGTTTAAAATTAATTTCTATCCGTGGTCTTTAATTGAAATATTCTCAGAAAAAAGCTTCAACACTCTTTGGAAGATGGGACACGCAAATGATTCTCCTAAATCGTACAACGTGTTTTCCCCTAATAATAATAATATAAACCGCACAGTGTCTGAACCATTCTGTATTGACTTGACTCCACTCAGTAGCCACTCCTCCCAATTAAAGCTTTAGATCTGCTTCTTCTTCTTCAGAGTTTCATAAATCTCCTACTTTCAGCCTTCTGCTAATTTCTGCTGCTTTCTCAACTTCTTCTTTTACTCCATCATCTTCGCAGTTTCCTTTGTGTTATATGTTTCTCGACCAAAAAAATAAAAAAGAAAAAAGAAGATAAACAATCTCAACCAGAGACTTTGTAGCTACTCCTTATAACTAAGGCTTCAGATCTCCTCCTCCTCCTCCTCCTCCATAGTTTCATAAGCCTCTTACTACTTTCTCCCTTCTGCTAATTTCTATTGCTTTCTCAGCTTCTTCTTTTACTTCATCGTCTCTGTAGTTTCCACTTTCTGATTTCCTTTTTCCTTACTTTCTGAATTTAGAGCTTTTGCAACTTTTGTTGGCTCTTAAATCTTCTTTCATAGTTTCACTGTTCACATCACTCCTTGCTAATTCTTTCTTTCCTTAACGTCTTTTGGGCACTTTGGGTTTTGCTTGTGTTTCCTGATTTCTGTTGTCTCTCTATCTCACCTATGTTAAAAGATAAGTTCTCAAGGAAATCCTAAATTTGCTCCTTTTGCATTTTTTTTTCTGGCTCTTCTTTGTTGTGATCATTTTCAACTTTATTTTTCTGGTTTTGTGATATTTCCTCCAAAAAAAAAAATCCTAATTTTTTTTTAAAAAACTGCTTTTTCATCGTATTTGTAACATTTTGTTATTTAGTTGATGTTGTTTTTCCTGTTTAACTTCACAAGTTCGTCATCTTCCTTGGTAAACTTTCTCATTTTATAGTTGTCTTCTATTTTTGTGAAGTGTTTGTTTCTCAAAATTGTTCAAAACATCATAAAAAGAGAGGTCTCTCATGCTTGATCTGTGTTGGAACACTGAGGAAAGCTGATTACTATTGGGAGATTGAGGTTTACATACACCTTGAAATTGCAAAGTTTCGCATCGGCGACTACTGTAAGTTTGAAAGCATATATTCATGCCAAAGTCAGTCTGTGTTTAATTGATCTGTATTAACTAAGTTCACCTTGAAATTGCAGCATATTCTTGTGTTTCTGAATATAGGCAGCAACCAAGCAAAAGAAGAAGAAGCCTGTTCCCGCTTCCAACCATATATCGAAGGCAAGTAACTCGTTAAGGTGTGGCTTCCTAGTTTTACATTATGTCTAAGGATACCCTCTTGTTTTTTTTTTTTTGGTTGCTAAAATCAGAGTTTTTTAGAGGAGAAATTAATATTTTGGTGTCATAATTGTAACATGATTATTGACTAAACTTTAAGTCTTTAACTATGTATAATTCAATCCATTAAATATTAATTTTATTGAAACTTTGACTAATTGGTTCTTCTAGCTTTTAATATTGGAATCATTAATTAGTACCTGAGTTTGAAAACGGAGAGTTCACATGAATTAGACATTTAAATTTAATATATGAATAAAACAAGTTTGAAAATATATGTTATGAAATTATAATTTTGAACTAAATTTAAACAGCATTTTTATTAGAGGGAGATATTTTGGCTTAAAATGTGTAATTTAATAATCAATTAATATTTTGGTATATGAAAATAAAATCCTGAAAATATAAGGATGGTTTGTTTTGTACAATTTTCAAAACATTTTCGCAGCGCCTTGCTCTTGCCTTTTCCTTTAAAAAAGTATTTTCGCAATAACATTCAACAATCTTAAATAAGATAATTGTATAATTTATAGGGAGAATCCCAATTAAGTCCAGCTGAAATATCTAAATTCAGATTTAGGCCTACACTTTTAGCAAATTTCTAATTAGGCCATGAGATCTAATTAAGGATTTTTAAATGTTGTTAAATCACCAAAATGTCCCTCTTCAATTAAAAAGAAAACTTGATTAATATACCTCTTCCAAGTAATTTCTCATCTCTTATGATTTTTTTAGACCAAAAAACATATAAGTAATTTTACAATGTTTGAAATTTGTATATATAACTTATACTATTAAAAATATTTTAATAAAACATGTTAAATTACAAATATAAGTAAAATTATAAATATTTTTTATTTTCAGTTCTTGTAATTTACGTTAGTTTTATTTATTTAAACAATGTTGGATCGAATTGAAAACGTAAATGATTACGATTTAATATTAAATTTTTATTATAATTAAAATATTTTAAAATTTTAAAATAAATATTTACAACCTGAAAAGAAAAAAATATTAAAAATATTTATTTAAAGATTACATATGTTATAATTTGAAATGTTTTATGAAAATATTTTGAAGATTTTAGTTATATTACAAAATTTCAAACGCTAAAAAATTATTTATATTTTTGTCTAAATATTAATAATAAGAGATGATGAACCACTTTAGAGGGATAAAATAATTAATTTTCATTTTTAACTAAAGAGGAGCATTATAGTTACTTAACAATATTCAGCAATTTCTAATTAGGTCTTATGTCCTAATAAAGAATTTGTTAAAAGTGTAGGCCTCGATTTAATTTTAAGTATTTCAGTAGGATTTAATTAGGATTTTTCCTAATTTATGTGCTATGACATAATTTATTTCAATATAAATAATTAAAATGAGTAATATTTTAAGAAAACTAGCTCATATCCCTTTGCATATAAGGAATTCACCTAATTTTTTTAATTCATATAAATTAATTAATTAGTTTGTATATATTTAAAACCAAAAAGAGTAGTAAAGTAACAATTGTGGGGGACCGACACGCTTCTTTTGTCGCTTTAGACCCTACGCGCCATTTTTTTCCTGTCACTCCCCCTCTCTCTCAAAAAGGCCAAACGATGGAGTCTTTGACGCGTCCTCATGGAAGCGCGATTCACCTAATTTTTTAAATTCATATAAATTAATTAATTAGTTTGTATATATTTAAAACCAAAAAGAGTAGTAAAGTAACAATTGTGGGGACCCACACGTTAGACCCTACGCGCCATTTTTTTTGAAGTGTTTAAAATTTAAATGCGTGCCCGCCAAACATTAAAAATAAAGGATAAGAATTAAAATTAAAATTAAAAAATATTAAAATTTTTTTAATATAAATAATTACTTGTTATATAGGATTAGACAATCTCATAAAAATAGAATTGAAAAATACCACTTCTCATATGATATTTTTTAATCCTACATATATTAGTTTGTCTAATCTCATATAATAAACAATCTTTCATGTTAAATACTATTTCTTTTCATTTTCAATCTCAATCTCAATCTCTTATTTTTAATGTCTTGTATCAAACATAACTAAGTGTTTTGCCAATGTCATGTGCTTCGAATCAACTTTGAAAAAGTGCCTTTAGCGCTTTTCTTTTTAATTAATTTGGGTCTCATTCATCGCTATATGCTGCATTGACTCCTCTATGCACGAGAGCCTTTGCGATCTGCTCCTCCCAAAGCCTCATGCCTGCTTCTTCTTTAGCATTTTCTCAGAATTTTTTTTTCTGAATTTTATTCCTTTTCTTGGCACTTGTCACTAATTTATGCCATATTTCTGTTGGTTCTGTGTGTCTTCTTTCATAATTGCACAGCATTCCTTACTTCTTGTTTCTTGATTTCTAAACTTGTTCTTAAACATTTTTTCTGCAATTTTGGTTTTTCTTTCTCTTTTTCTTATTAAAAAAAAAGAAAATCGTAAGTTTTCTCCTTTTGCATTTTTTGCTGGCACTTTTCCTTTATTGTGGTCATTTTTAACTTTGCTGGTTTTTTATGCTCCTTCAAGAAGAAAGAAAACTGCACTTTAAATTTATGTCCTAATTGTTTAATGATAAGCTTGCCTATCACCTTATCTCACCTGCATGGTGACGTGTTCTAGAATTTCAAATATCTATTTGCAGGGGGTGCAAAATTTAGTGATCATGTCTTGATATTGCATGAATGAAAACAAAAAATACTCTGACTGCAAATAATTTAATATTGTCAATCGTGATCATTTGAATGACCAAACTCTTGCTTTGATTTCCACAGGGTGAAAAAGGAAAGACAGGGGAAAGTGGAAATCAAGTTTTCATCGTCATTAATTCGAACAAAAAAAGGTGAGACATTTGTTTGAAGGGTGCCAATATTTCTGCATCAATTCACAACCCAAGTTTAATTGAGTTTTGGCTATGTTTTTAACAGAGTGCATATTCAATGGATATCACTTGCGGAACATTGAGTAGTTTGGCTGACAAGTTCCGGGATCTAGTGATCGATCTAACTTGGGAGCAGCTTCGTTATCTGTTTCAGTATCACAGAAACATTGAGGAGCTCAATGAACGACTTAAGGAACTCACCCTTGAAAGAAGCTCCAAACAACAGCAAATAGATAATGCTAGAAAAAATTTAGAACAAATTGAAGAGAAAGTTCAGCATTGGTTGCGCAAAGTAGATGAGATTTTAACGCAAACACAAATGTTTCATGAAGAAGAGAGTCAAGCAAAAACAGAGTGTAACGTAACTTCCTGTCCCAACCTGTGGCTACGTTATAAACTAAGCAAAAGAGCAAAGGCAATGGCCCAACAAGTTGTTGAAATCTATGGGAAGAGAAACTTTGATAGGGTCTCATATCCTGTTCCTCCCCCATCGATGCCAGAATTACTCAACAGAGAAAGCAATGAAGGGATTGGTTCTAGAACGCAAATTGTGAATCAAATTATGGAGCTCTTACATAATCCTAGTGTTAATATTGTCGGATTGTGTGGGCTTGGCGGTGTTGGCAAGACCACTATAGCTAAAGAGGTGGCAGAGAAGGCGAAGAATCAAAACATGTTTAAAAAGGTGATCATGGCAACTGTTTCTAATGAATTGGATGTTGAGAAGATTCAAGGCCAGATTGCAGAGAAGCTGGGTTTTCAACTCAATGAAAAATTTGAAGCAAGAGCTTATCGTCTATGTGAAAGGTTGAAGCAAGAGGAGAATATGCTCCTAATATTGGATGATCTTTGGAAGGAACTTGATTTAGGTGAAGTTGGAATTCCCTTTGTTGATGTTGGAAGTTCTAGCAAAAAGAATGAATGCTGCAAAATTTTACTAACTTCAAGGAATAAGAGTTTGCTGTCAAATGGCATGAAATGTGAAGAAATTATCGAAGTGGATGTTTTGTCAGAGGATGAAGCATTAGAGTTGTTCAAGAGGATTTCTGAACTTCCTATTGACTCAAGCACTCCTGACAACTTGATATCTACAGCCTATCAGATTGTTCGAAAGTGTCATGGCTTGACATTAGCGATTGCAACAGCTGCCAAGGCATTAAGGGGAACAAATCTAGATGAGTGGCAAGATTTCTGTAAACGATTGAATCATCCTTTAAGGAGAAACATCACAGGAATTAAAGAGGTGGATGCGATATTGAAGTCGAGTTATGATTGTCTAAGCTCAGAGAAAAAACGTATCTTCTTGCTCTCTGCCATGCTGTCCCATGATCCCTCAATTGATGACCTACTCATGTACTCTATGGGGTTAGATATTCTTGATAGCATAGAAAACATAGAAGATGCCCACATTGGAGTCTCTGCTGCCGTAAGTAAGCTAAAATCATTAAACTTATTTCTTGATAGCTTTTCTAGTCATTACTTTACAATACATGACGTCTTTCGAGATTTTGCAATATCGATTGCAACCAATGAATTAAATGCATTCATTGTGAGGCATGGAAGCTTGAAGGAATGGCCTGAAAAAAATAAGATTGAAGACTACAAGGGAATTTGCTTGCAAAAGAGTGACATCAGTGACCTTCCAGAAGAGCTTCATGGTCCAAGATTAGAATTCTTTCTGCTAGACAGCACAAAACGTGATTTGGCCATACCTAGGATGTTTTTCAAATCATCAAAGGAGCTGAAAGTGTTGGCATTTACCAATATGCATATTTCGTCACTACCATCACTCATGTTCCTGCAAAAACTAAAAACATTGCGTCTCCACTCTTGTTTGCTAGAAGACATAATTGAGGTTGGAAGCTTGAAGAAGTTAGAAGTCCTTAGTCTTGCTTACTCTGAAATTCAACAACTACCTATTGAATTGGCAGAGTTAACTTCTTTACAAATGTTGAATTTAGCCCATTGCTCCAAGCTCAAAGTGATTCCACCAAAACTGCTATCTAGCTTTAAAAAATTGGGGTTTTGCTTATGGCAAATAGCTTTCACCAGTGGAAAGTTGAAGGATCTACTGAAGCTAATGAAAACGCAAGTCTTGACGAGTTGAAGGGCTTGCCAATCTGTTCTCTCGATATTGATATTCCTAATGTCTCTATGTTGCCGGAGAATTTGTTCTTAGATATGAATTTGAAGAGATACAAAATACTCATTGGGAAGCACTGGGAGTGGGAATGGTGGACGGTCAGCTATAAAACTTCAAAGGTATTGAGACTTGAGCTTGAGAGTGATATCCATTTGAAGCCTGGGGTTCGAAAGTTGATGAAAGGAGCTGACGATTTGTGTTTATATGGATCTAATGGGCTTGAAAATGTTCTACATGGTCATGATGGAAGATCATTTCTGCATTTAAGGCATCTTCAGATTGAAAGTAACGATGCTATTGAGTCCATTGTTTGGAACTCAGGACATCATGAAGCAGCAACAAATAACATATCCAATAAAATGTCTGAGTCGCTTCTGAACAAGGTATGTTCAGATTATTTTATTCACATTTTTTCTTATTTTATCTTCCTACAAAACTTAGCTTCAAACTTGTATGCAAAAATCATTTTCACTAGAATTACTTGTTTTGCTGTTAGGCTATTATGGAAGGTTGCAGCTTTCTTTTTTTTTTTTTTTTTAATGACTTAAAATTAGCTAATAAAAGAGAAAAGCTAACTCCAAGTATTAAAATAAATAATGATGCCTCAAATTATTCCTCAGCCTAAAAGCACCTTAATTTGATATTTTTGGAAATTGTCCCTGTCACTAAAATATCTGAGAATGTGGCTCGTGGTTTTGATGACTAATCATTGTAATTATTCTTATTTTTTGTTTTAATTTTCTGACAAAACTTCAAACTTAGTTACCTGCAAAAATTAATTTTTACTAGAATTGTTTACTTTGCTGTCAGGCTATTGTGGCATTTTTCAAGTTTGTTCTTATTTTGTTCTTTTTTTTATTAACGTATCTACAAAAATTACATTCACTAGAAGTACTTGCTTTGGTATTAAGCTTGCTAAAATAGCATTTTACAGTTTTTTTTCATTTTTTGATTACTTTTTTTTTTAACTTGGAATTTCAGATTGAACTTTCAGCAATCTCTTGAAAAATATTATGGATGAAAGTTTTATCTAGACATTTAAAAAATCTTTTATGAAAAGTAAGTCTGTGAATTAAAAGTGATTTTCATTTGATCATATTTTCTGTAAACTACAGGTGTTGCTTCCAAAATTAGAGACATTGCGATTATCTAATTCAATCGGTTTGATTCCATTGATATGGGAGCACCAACTTTCACACAACTCATTTAGGAACTTGAAAACGTTGTTTGTGAAAAGTTGTGGCTTTGTGAAATTCGTGCCCCTTTCTGTGCTGAAATCTTTAAACAACTTGGAAGAACTAGAAGTTAGGGACTGTGACACGTTGGAGTTGGTGTTTGATTTTGAAGACTTGAATGATTATAAAGAGGCGGAGTCATCATCAGTGATTGTGCCACTGAAGAAGTTAGCGCTTTATAAATTGCGAAAATTGAAGAATGTGTGGAGCAATCACTATAAAGGAGACGTCTCCTTCCCGAGTCTAAGGAGCGTGCATGTTTCCTATTGTGATAGCCTCACTAGTCTGTTTCCTGCATCTATAGCCAAAGGCATGCTTCGTGATCTTGAAGAGCTTCGAATAGAATATTGTGGTATAGATGTGATTGTTGCGAAGGATCAAGTTTCAGAATTTGTTGCTCCTCTGTTAGAGTTTCCCAGGTTGACTTTCCTTGAGCTTTCTTCGCTTAGAAATTTGAGGAATTTCTATCCACAGAGACACACATTAGAATGGCCACATCTTTGTCGATTATCTATTAGCAGTTGTGGTGAATTGGAGATATTTGAAAAGGAAGTCTCAAGTTCATCAGAAATACACGAGGAAGGGAGCTCATTAGACTCAAAATATCCTCTACTGTCCCAATGCAAGGTACATCTCTAAATTAGCTATTCATGTGTTATTTATTTTGAAAACAATCTAATAAAAGAGCAAAAAATAAATTTAAGCATTAAAATAAATAATGAAACATATTTTGTTTCACAGTCTAAGAGCACGTTTGAATTTGATATTTTTGAGTACTCAAGTATGTGAATTATTCCTGTTACTAAACCATTTATTTGAATATAATGTAGTTTAAGATTAATTTGGTTATTCACTTAAATAGCTAAAAAAGAATAATTCATAATAATTATTTTAATTAATAATAGATATTAGAAATAAATTAAATATGTTCTATTTTTTCTTTTTAAAAATGGTGGGACTCCCATGCTCAGTTTTCCATCTTCACCAAAAAGAGGTGTGTCATTGAATCGGGGAGTAGTTTTTTTTTTTTTCCGCATTTTCAAGACATTGTAAGCTTTAATTTTATATTTTATTTAAAACAAAGGAAGTGAGGAATAACATTTGTGTGTGATAATCAATTTGTATTCATTTTAATGTATCATATTTAATATTTGTAGTTACAAAATACACATATGTAAAAATTGTGGATGTATCAAATTTAAATTTGAAGATACCCTCCTAAAAAAATGCACAGTGCTGGATTTTGACATATTGATTAGTTGTTACATTTAGTTATGATTTATGTATTGTGCAGGTCACTCATAATTTGGAGGAGTTAACATTAGGGGTTAAAGAAGCAGAAATGATAAGGAGTGGCCAGCTTTCAATGTACCACTTCCCCAAAGTAAAGCTGCTTCGTCTATACGTTGATCATAAAGCAACGACTATTTCATACAAATTGTTGTGGAAGAGCTTTCCAAATTTAGAGGAGCTGATATTGGGGGGTGACATTAAGAAGGCTTCTGGAGGGGATGATGTTCCTCTTCCAATAAAATTGACTCTTGAACGTGTTTCCAAAATCACAAGCTTGGTACCACTCTTAGTTTCTTCACCAAATCTCACACATCTCCACGTGGCATTTTGTTATGAGTTGACCACTCTGATGACGTCATCAGTTGCTCGAAGCTTGGTCCATCTCACAAGTCTCTCAATTAGTCGGTGCTTTGACATAAAGGAAATTATATGGAAGCAGGAAGGAGAGGATGATGACGATGAGGAAGTCGTTTTCACCAAGTTGCGGTATTTGAAACTTGATAAGCTGCCAATTATACTTTGAGGTTTCCATTATTGGATCAGCTGATCATAATAGAATGTCCAAGATTCAAAGTATTCTCTTCAGGACTCATTGAGACACCATCTCTTAAAAGAGTTCAAGTGTCACAAGAATGGGGGGTAAAACATCATGAAATTTGGGACACCAATCTTAACAAAACAGTATACCAACAGGTATGTCTAGAATGCTCCATTCTTCCTATTTCCAGCTTTTACAAAAATATGAATCTATAAATGTTCTATTGTTATGATATTTAATATAAATATACCTATACATGTTTCGGTTTTGAAGTTTCTACTAAAATTTTAGTTATCATTTTTTAATTACAAAACATCCCAAAAACATCCCAAACAATTCCATCATAATTAATTAATTAATGGGATACACAGTGAAATGTTTCAATAAGAAATGAATTTTTTTTCCCACATATACCCTTAGTTATGGGGGGAAAAAATAAGAGAGAAAATAGAGTAATAATGAGAAAAAAAAATGAAAGATAAGATAATATAGCAAGTTGTTAGCCTTTTAATTAATGCAATGTATAAAATTAATTAGAGACAAAAAAGATAAAAACATATTAAATGTTCAGACAAATCCAAGTTGGCTCTTATAAAAAAAACTAAGACCATTCAAATTTCAAATTTTTATAAAAAGAACTGGAGGGAGCAGTTATCATTTTTTAATTACATAACTTTAATTATAAAATATCCCAAACAATTACATCCTAGTTTAATGATTAATGCGATGCAGAGTGAAATGTGTTGGCATTATTGTTTTTTGTCGTGGCTGATATAATTATTTCTTTTCCAAGATTCATTATGAAAAATAAATGAAATCAAAATGTTTTGCACTTCTAGTGAGCGCATTTGATCTTGGGACACAATAAAAAACAAAATAATATTACTGATTCAATTAGAAGTTGCGACATAATTAATATATTAATATTACCATGCTTGTGACTCAATATCTGTTTTACAGAGATTTGTGGCATCAAGAGAGATGGTGTTAGCTGAGTATGATGTCAGCATGATAAGTAATGACCAATTTCCAGCAGACTGTCTTGCTCAAATGGAAAATCTGCACATAGACGGATTTGATGATGAAGGGGCAACATTTCTGTGTACATTGCTTGAAAGATCTTCGCGGCTAACTGAACTTCGTGTGGGGAATAGTTCTTTTAAGGAGATATTCCCATCACTCATTGTCCATCAAATTCAACAACTTCACAATTTGACAGTGTTGAAGGTGTTCCGATGTCATCAGCTCATCTATTTAATGACAAATTCAGCGGCCAAAAGTTTGGTGAATCTTGAAACGTTGGAAATAGTGAATTGCAAAAAGATGGAGGAAATTCTAAAGAATGAGAATAATGAAGATGTCGAAGGTGGAATCACGTTTAGTGCGTTGAGAAGATTAGAACTCATTAATCTACCAAGATTGAAAGCGGAAGAGCATAAAACGGATTTCAACATTGAAGACCCAGCAACAAATAATCATAAGGTATGCTCAAATCAATTTGCAGTAAAATATACTAACTAGCCTTGTGTTTTACCTAAGTTATAGAAATCTTCCCTTTATTTTAAAAAGGGAAAATTAATTTGGCAATCCTTAAACTTTTATCAAATTGGAATCAGGTTTTTATAATTTTTTTTTCTATTTATTACATCCTTATTTTTGCTCCCGTTATGATTGGCGTTACTTTAAGATGACAACACTGACGTGGCACTGTTCAAGATCTGACTAGCATCATGTTCTTCATTTCACCTGTAACCCCTACGCCTTCATCTTCTCTCCCCCCCGCCTCCACTCAGTTCTCTTCCAAACTAACATCATCCTCTCTCTCACACACTTCATATTCTCTCTTTCCCTGCCACTACCGTTACGTTATCCTTATCTCTTCTTGTAAAAGTTTCACTCCATGTTTCAAAATCATCGGATTCTCTCTCTGTTTATTAATTTATTTTTGTGGGCCAAAGAGTAGTAGAACCTCTCCCACGTTTCACTATTGGACTTAATCGTCTATTTAAATGGGCTAATTTTTCAACCAAAAAAAATTTCAAGGATGAAGACGATGAATACGATGAATCTCACAACATTGTGGTCCTCTTTTTAGTCAACTATCATCACCTAGATCCACATCGCCGTCTGAGAAGGAATTCGAAACAAGATGAAGCTTCTACAAGAGCAAGTAAAAACGATGGTGGGGAGAGAGAGATGATGGTGTTGGTTTGGAAGGAAACTGAATAAGCTTTTTACTCTAAAAAGGAAACCGACTGGAGGAGGAAGAGAGAAAATGAGGGAGGAAGTGTTCCAGACGAGGTAAGATGGTGCCTAGTCATGCCACCTCACCACTGTTAACTTAAAGTAACGGCAATTGTAAACGGAGGGACCTTGGTTACTAACTGAGCAAATAATAAGGATCTAATAAAATTTAAAAAAAAAAGAAGAAGACTACAGGAATGTGATTCCAAATTTGATAAAAGCATAAGGACTGTCAAATTAGTTTCTCTTTTAAATACATATATATATATATATGTGTGTGTGTGTGTGTGTGTATAACTACCGTAAAATTAAATTCCATTTCCATCTATCCAACTGTAAGGTGACCATTAAGTTTGACCTTTAAACTTTTATTTTGACCAAAATACTGCTTCTTCACCTAAAAGTTATTTAAACATTCATTTTTAAAAAAATAATTTTTAATACCACAAAACATAATTTTAATACATGTATTTTCAGACTTTTTAAAATGTAATCAAATTTTTTAATTTTAAGTCTATTATAAAATTTTATAATTTTAATTGTTCGTCACGAACATTGAAATTAATTTATTTGCGTTTCTTTAAATGGCTAAAAAATATGTTGAATACATATTCTTTTCATCATATAATATAGATTATCTAAGTCTGATAGATTATAGAAATTATTTAAATTTAAATTTTAAAATTTTTAAGCAAATGAGAAATATTTATAACTTATTTAGTCAATTATATATTTATTTAAAGAATTAACCAAATTACCACTCACTAAATTACTTATTTTCAATACAAAGGAGGCCAGAATATTTTACTAATCAATTTATTATTATTTTTTTGGGACAAAAAATTAATTTATTTTTTTCTTATCTTGTATATTTTTTTCCTTACCAAGATTTTCTTATCTTATTAACTTCTTAATTTCAAACTTACGTTGTGAAAATTAATTTCATTGGAATTATTTACTCTGTTCAATACAAATATGTTCTATTTTTCCTTGTCTCAATATTTCTACAAAAATTATTTCACTTAAATTACTTACTTTGGCATTAAGCTAGCTATTGTAGCATTTTATAATTCTCTCGTTTTTTAGTTAGTTATTTCTGTTTGGTGAACTTGAAATTTGAAGCTGAACTTTTATCAATCTCTTGAAGAATATTGTGGTACACGAGATCTATACTTACACATTTAAACAATCTTTCATGAACACTAAGCCTCGCAAATCAACAGTAACGTCGTTTTCATTTTTTGCTAAAAGATTTTCGTTTAATTATATTTTCTTTCAACAGGTGTCATTCCCAAAGTTAGAGATATTAGAATTAGACTCTTTAAACAGTCTGGTTCCGCCGATATGGGATGACAAACCTTCACACAACTCATTTGGCAACTTGAAAACATTGAGTGTGAGTAATTGTGACATTGTGAAATTGGTGCCCCTTCATGTGCTGAAATATTTAAACAACTTGGAAGAATTGGAAGTCGAGTTTTGTGACATGTTGGAGACAGTGTTTTATTTTGAAGATTTAAATGATTATAAAGAGATTGTGTCATCACCGATGGCTGTGCCACTGAAAGAGTTAAGGTTAATCTGTTTGCCAAAATTGAAGAATGTGTTGGCACCATCCATATGCCATCAAAATCAAATTGAAGAAATTATACCGAGACAGGAAGAGGACAATGAGGACACGGAAATCATTTTCAGCAAATTGGAGCTTTTGGGACTTCATGGATTACCAAGATTGAAGAGATTTTGCAGCCAAAATTATACTTTCAAGTTTCCATTATTACAATCTGTAACCATAACAGAGTGCCCTCAACTCACGACATTCTGTTCTGGAGCCATTCATGCCCCGCAGCTTCAAAATGTTCGAGTGACGAGACCATATGAAGAATCTCACATAGATATTTGGATGACTGATCTTAATGCCACCATCCAACACCGGTTTACTATTCAAGAGGTCAGTCCAACATACTGATATTCTTATTTTTCATTTTTTAGATAATTCCTCATCATCTACAAAATTTAGGATCAGATAAATATCTGATATAAATATTAAAGTTTGGACATTCTGTCGTCTACCCAAAAATTATAAACTTTTCATCAAATTACAAGACTCTGATTTCACACGAAATCTGATAAGCAAATGATGATTAATGGATGTGGCAAACTACTGCAAATAGTGTGATAATGTTTGTAGATCTCTGACTGGAAAGAAATGGGCCTATAAACTGATTCAAAGAATTTTATTTTTTTTAACGTGATTTTTTTTGGGGGGGGATTAATGATGAAAAATATAAGTACTAGATAAAGATAACTAGTCAATTAAGAAAGATTTTATCTACAATAAATATAAGAAATTATTATTTTAAAAAATATTCTGACCTGATTTATTAAACTACCTTCTTATAATATTAATTTTACCAATAATCTTTGAACAGGTTATTTTCATAGTAAAAAAAGGCCAGCCCTAAATGTGAATTCCAAGGAAATTATGGATTTTTTTTTCAATTTAACTTAGATGAAAGAAAGGGGCTTTGAAGTTAATTTAAAGGATTTTTTAAATTTTAAGGTGTGGATGTTATTTCATGGTGAAATTATGAAAGTTTTAGATATTAGCAAAAGACGAGTGATCCATTGAAAAGTTTTAATTCTTGAAAACAATATCTTGATGTAATTTACTAAATCGCCTACTCATTATGGTAATTGTTTTACTAATTATGATTTTACAGGTAATTTCCACAACCGAAAGCATGGCTTTAAATGCGAAGAATATCACAATGATAAGTGATGTTTTTCCTAGAGTGAGTGCTCTTTATGTAGAAAGCTTCACAGATAAAGGGGTAACATTTCCCTATAGCTTCCTTGAGAGATTTCCCAAATTGGATAAGCTTTATGTGGAGCACAGTTCCTTTGGGGAGATATTCCCCTCACAGGATGAGATTCTTGATTTTATGGGAAAAATCCCACCATTTGAAGAATTACACATTGCCTATTTGGATCAACTCAAAAGCATATGGAAGGATGATTCTCAGCTACCACCAATTCATCAAAACCTAATAAAAAGCCTGGAAGTCGAAAGTTGTCATAGCTTGGTCAAGTTGGCACCATCCTCTGCTTCATTTCAAAATTTGTGGTACCTGTCTATATCTGGATGCCATCAACTCGTCTATTTGGTGACAAGTTCAACTGCCAAAAGCTTGATGAGTCTTGAATGTTTGAGGATAAACGATTGTAAAAAAATGGAGGAAATTGTATTGAATGAGAACAATGAAGGTGTAGAAGGTGGAATCACTCTCAACCGATTACGGTGGATTGAACTTACTGATATGCCAAGCTTGAAGATGTTCTCTTCACAAAGTCAGACATTTGAATTCCTTGAATTAGAAGAGATAGAAATAACTGGATGTCCTGAAATGAAGATGTTTTGTCCAGGAACACTGGAAACACCAGAGTTGTCTAGAGTAAAAATAGAAAAGCATGAGATGAAATGGAAGGATAAAGAAGACCTTAACAAAACAGTAGAAATGCTGTCCTCAGCAAAGGTATGACATACCCATACTAACAAATATTTTTTCAGAAAATGTGTTGTTAATGACCACGGAAATAGAAAATTGATTGTATCGTGCTCATGTCAACGACGTCTCTTTTCAAAATTGCCTTCTATTTTAGGCAGCTAATATTATGATTTGTTATTGCAGGATAGTGTTAATATATAGAAGGATAAGTCCATCATCCATGTTGTCATTCTTTCCAGGTTCGCTACTTTCATGACTTTTCTGCTTATCGGCTGTTTTTTTCCCTAGTGGTTATTATGATATCAATAAAAGCCTCATATATGAGGGGGACAAGCTTGGAAATAAAAAAAACTTGCATCTCTTTTTTTCTCCCTATACGCCAAATTTTTTCTTTTTCTTAAATTATTTTTATGTTTTTGCTGCATTTGTCTGTGCTTTACTATCACTAAAAGATATGAGTTGCTTGTTGATGTTTATTTCAATTTCTTTTCCAATAGTAGTTACTATAATATCAAGAACTGCTATATATTAAAGGATGAAAAGGGGAGCCATCTTTTTGTGAGTATGCGTGTGTGTGTGTGGGTTTTTTTTTTTTTTACTTTTTTAAAAAATTTCTTTGTTTCTGTACATTCTCTGTGTATAGTATTGGTTGAGTTAGTGAATTGCTTTTGCTTTTTTTAAAGAGATCAACTGTGATTAAGAAGAAAAGAAACAGCTGGCGTATTTCAAAAAGGATGATTTTGATAATTTGTTTACCCCAACTATTTAACCCATGTTTTCAACTAAATATGATATATATTTACAAAATAGAATGATAAAAATAGAGGGGCTCTTTGTTTCTGTTTTTTTATTTTTTTCTCAAAATAGTTTTATAAAATTGTTTTTTAAAACAAGTTTTGAAGACAAAAAAACAAAAAAAAATCTGTTTCAAAAAACTGCATTTGAACATAAACATACTGAGACTGGAAAGTGAAGTTTCAATGAGAACTCAAGTTTTTAAATGAGAAAAAAGCCATCGAGCGGAGAAAAAAAGTTTTTCCAATTTTTGCAAACAAAAAAATAGGAAATGTGAAAACAAAAACAAGAAAGTAACTATAAGTTGTTTTCATTTTTGAGTTTTTAAAAATATTTCTGTTTTTTGGTTTTTAAATTAACAACAAATTACAAAACAAGCCTTTTTAATTTTTTTTATTTTTAAAAACACAAAACGGCTTTCAAAATAAGAAAACAAATAAGGTTTTTGAAGTATTGACTACAAAATGAATTATATTTGATAACATGAATATATGTAGAATACACTCAATAGTCTTCTTGGTTTCCTTGCTTGATTAATGCAGGCAACTCATCCGAAGTGTAGACTGCAAAATCATTGACTACAAGATGATGAATATGGACAGATATTTGTGGGGTGATGCGTTTGTTGAATTCTCAATTATTTGATAAATGAGACTGTTTTTATCATAAACAATTGGGTGATGCATGACAAAACCCTATCCAAAGCGTGGTTTGTTTATTCATGTATGAAAGACTCAGAAATTGGTGTATTGTGATTGTGAGGCTTTCATGCAACATCTGTGTGGTTTGCTTAATTGTGTTATAAAGATTACTAATTAGTTCAATGAGATTGGTCACAATTGACCATAGAGTTCTTGATAATTGTATGAAACAACATTCATTTTTGAGCTGTGAAGGCACAGAAGAACAATAAATGAAATTAGATACAAGGTTTATGTCCGTCGATTACATTGTGTAATTGACTAGGACTTAACTGCAAGCAAGTTAGATAAGTTATTTTTTCACACCAATTTAAACACCAATTTAAAGATTTAAATCACGTCAATCTATCTATTACGGTCCAAATTTCAAAAGATAATGGTAAGCAATAATGAAAATAACTCTATTAGGTCAATATTAAGCTGTTAGCTAGAATGAATGAAATATCTAGCACTTAAATTCACCATATTTTACTTTCTTGATATTAGTTAACAAAATTACTCCCTGATCCCCTTTATTTTATCTTTCGCTTTACTTGCTTTTGCCATTGGCGCCCTTCACACTGACAACTAAAACCCCAAAAAATCATTTTTAATGAAAAAAGGTCACTTGTATACTCTCTCACATGTATTAGGAATTATCCAAAAAAATAAAAAAGAAAAGCTTATACATAGACCACTACGCATTTTGTACTGGCGCAAGCAACTGGAATGACAATCCCACTCGAAATCCTGATTGAGCGTGCTCGTAAAAAAAAAGTTAAACAAAATAAAACCAACTATTTAGCTAAGTGAAATCCTGCAGTGATAACCACAACACTATTCCTTTCCACCTTTCATGATGCATAGAATGGGGACTTAGCAAAACTTGTTGAATAGACAAACATTTTTGTCGACGGTAAATGGTTGGAGGTATTAGTTTGACAGACCAAAATGATTGGAGCTTATGACCTTCTTTCCTTCGTTTCACTTGACCTTCCACCTCTCGTCGTTTTTGCTGCCTGTCCCACATTACAACAAGGGTCATAGTATCAAACACATCCCATTCTAGAATACATAAAGAAGCTCGAAGTTATTCATAATCTCACGCAAAATGCACGCACCCATCATCAGCATTAGCAGCAAAATTGCAGCGCGAGTAGGCAAGTATCCACCTAACAAGATTATTATTCCCTGAAATAGTGTAAAAATTTGAAGAAAGTTGCACGTGTTGGTGCATTTGTTTAAATGAATACCTCGCCCATTTTTATTTTTTGTTCAGTCTACCATCACGATTGGTGGTCTCAGCAATAGGAGGCATCAAAGGCAAACCACCTGAAGAGAGAAGAGAGAAAATCAGCATAAAATAGAAAATGAGTAGTAAGAATGACCTTTGCCATACCATAGGTAAACTAGGTTGCTTTATGACTTGCAACAGGTACATTGATCCTTGGAACACCAGTTACAATTCCTGGTTGTGCTCCCCTGGAGACAAATTCAATTTTCTGGGCTTTCTTCTCCTGCTCTTTCTTGTCACTTCCACGTCTCATATTTGCCTATGTGACAGTTAGGGGTGGTAAAGCAACATCAGTATCACGTACTTAAAGGGAGCTTGACTGCAAGACCAATCCATCAAGTAGGGACGAAAGTCGGCCTTAATGATCTGATGGTGCTGAGAAAAATATGAACAAATAACAAAATATGGCATGACAAATAAGTTGGTTAAATTCACAAATGAAAACTTAAATTAGGCTAGTATTTAACTTCCAAAATCATGACCAACATATTCATAAAAAATACAGAAAGAACCCCAAAGCAGATATAACTAGCCATACACAGTTATGTATAGATGTTGGCTGTCCATTTCAGCATAAATAATATTATCAAAAGGGCTTTTGAAGAGAAAAAACACAATCCAACGGCAAAACATAATTTCAACATCAGGTTAGAAGGCAAACAAGTTCAATACCAGATATCAAGTCCGGTGTTAGTATGGTGAACAATAATAGCCTAAATAGCCCAAATACCAGCGACCAGTATATCTAGAATATGACAAACATGAAATATTAATGTTTGCAAGAACACACAAGAAGTATCATATAATTAACAAAATCAGGTAAAATATGAGCATAAAGTAAACAAGTACAGGGAAGCACAAGAAAGTAGATGTAGAGAAGAAACAGTTAAGCACCTATTTGGTCATAGTAGTCACTTGGGTCATATCCATGAGGGTCCAACACATCCTTATCAAAGCAAGATCCTATTTGGTCAATATCTTGATACCTCACAGCATGCAACAAGAAGTCAGGGTTCCGATAGTCCTTCCTGTTGTGAACTGCTGCATTAAAACTTTTTCTAGCCTTCTTATACTCAAGAAATTTATTTATCTTTCTCTGCAATAATAATAAAAAATCACAGCACATTGTCATGAAAGAACAACAAATATGCAAAAGCTAAAAATAGTTTTATACAATTTTCTACTCTATCAAAAATTGAGGGAAATTATTTTTTTAATTTAAACTATTACTTAAAACTGCTAAACTGCCAGTGTACTAATTAAGGAGTAAAGTGATGATCATTCAACTTCCCATGTACAGAATGTCAAGAAGGGAGTAAGAAAATATAATAATATAAGGTGCATTCAATGAGATGTTTAGTGGTAAAAAAACTTGATACAGAGAAGTATTGGCAAATTATCACTATTTTCATAATTCAATGATTTAATCACAAAATTAGTAATATCTGAAATGATAAGTCTTGAATTCATGTTAAAGGGAACATGTTAATGAATCAAACCATATATCACCACTTAGTAATTAAACAAGAGCAGCTGCCGAATTCATCCAATAATAACCCGTAAGATGAGTGATTTCCTCACTTTTACACCTTAAATTCATTTTGGATGGGTAGATTCTCACACTAAAACACTTAATCAAAAATTTAGATGCCAAAATTCTAAACATAGATCACTATATTCAAGTGCTTCTACAGGACCATAGAATTATGTATGTACGTGTACTTTACATTACATATATGCACAATCACCAAATAGGACTGGAAGTCGTAAGAGATTAGAGTGTAATAATGCATTACAACTCTTCCAAAGTATCGCCAAATTGGTTAATCATATTCACTAACTAACATATGAAAATAATAAAATTAATGGATAAGAAGCTTAAGAATTTAAAGAGCCATAGCAAATTAAAAGCGGAGCTCTAGTGTGGCACAAAGCAGAAAGGGAAAAAGACATCAAACTACACAAGCACACAATAGCTGTTTTTCTTTTAGGGGAAGGGAGCAAAGCACACCAATTCAATTCAATAAATTAGGACATATCTAAAATTTATTGAGAATAATTTATTGATTATTGCAAAATTAATCACTTGTAGGCATTCAGAGCATTTAACTTTGGGTGTTGGCGGGAGAAATCTATCCAATGGATCTACAAACTTCTGCTCTTCCTGAGCTGTTTCTTCATGTTCTGCACCATCTGATCCAGCCACAGCATCAACTTGCATGGTATGAGATGGCTCAGAAAACTAAGGAGTGTTAACTTGACTACTAGGTGTCAAAACCTAAACAGATCCTGATGATGCTCCATCTAGCAAATCACTTACAAAACCACATTCAAGGAAGTTCTTCAGAGGAGAAAAAACAGTGGACTAAGAGGCAAAATGATAAACAGAAAAACAAAATAAAACAATAGGATTGTTCCCATCTAATATACTTCATGGAAAAGTGAACTAAAACCACCCCAACATAAAGTCCGAGCATCTTTTTCAATAATCTTATTCTTAAATACCCAACCAAAGTCCAAAAGATTGGCATATTCTCGAATTAATAGTCTCAGGCAAACTCTCATGCACTTCAATTATCGAGAACTAAACAGTTAAACAATCAAATATAGGCAAAAAAATTGCATATAAAAGGTCAGTTGAATAATCGTTCTTGCTTAAATACATTTCATGCAGAAGTTAATTTTAACTATTTTATATGTTTATTACCTTATCAATATGACAGTTCAGATTCATTAGCTCATATTCATAATTATCTTACCAGAACTGTCTATACAAGTTCTAGAAAGAACAGACTTTTTGGCCAAATGAGAGAACAGATTACTGGTCAAAATTTTAAATTCTTCTGTTCCTAAGAGAAATCAATGACATTGTGAAGCTCTTGAGATATTCTTCTTTACGGCCAACAGATTAATCAAGTAATATTCATTCTCTGAGAATAACCTATAGTGGGATGAGGTGTCCAAAGAAAGGATACAATAAATTTAGCATAACATACTTTAATCAAAAGGGGAAATACCATTTGTTGTTTAAAGTTCTTCCTCAAACATGAGTCGACCATTACCATCAAGCCCTCCATCCTGATATCAGAACCAAATATAAGTTATTAACTTATAACCTAAAATAAAGAAGGAGAAAATGGTTTCCTAGTAGAAGGTAACCTGCCTGGAAAATATGGCAAGGCTCGGGTGCCTAAGGTAACGTGAGGGTCTTAAACATTTTGGGCAATTTTCAAGTTTAAGAGACATGACTCCATCAATGGAAGAAAATAATGATGAAGGAACGTATAGAAGACAAATATAGTATACCAAAATTGCCGTGTCCTCAGTCCTACTTAAATGCATTTTTGGGAGAAAAAAAACAGAGGGGTGGATTCAAGTAAGAGAGAGTAACTCTGGCTCAGGTAACATTGCTATTTCATCATGACCACAGTCTACAATGGTAATTGTCCCTCTCCTAATCCTCCTAGATTCAACAGACACTACTTGTTGATCCTGCTGTGAAACCAACATATCAACCAAAAGCTGTGGTGGCATTGAAGTCCCAAATTTACTCTTCTCCGGGGTCATCCTATCATTTTCAGCCAGTAGAGTAGCCTCATTAGCAGAATCAGGGATCCTCATCATCTCAGCATCACTCTCTAGATTTTCCTCTGCAATCCTTACATCCCCACCATCTTGTTCTTGTTGCTCTCCTCCCTCTATTCCTCCTTCAACATCCTCTATCTCGTCATCTTCCTCATCTTTGTACATGGATAGCAAAGCAATAACCTAGGATTGCTTCTTCTTGGATGCCATGATGCTAAGGGCTCCAGTGACTAATCCAAAAGGTTGATCAAATAGAAAAGTATCGTAGATAGAAGGGATCGAGTGCAAATTCCAGTAAAATACTAAGTGTTAATGCATTGAAGGTGGAAAAGAACAAAATCTTCAAATTTAAATTTTAGTGAAGATAGAATCATTGTCGGTTCTCTCATTGCCAGCCCTCCTATTTGCAGCTCACATTCAGCCTAAAATGACATCAACCATACAAAGAGAAGAATCTTGCCACCAGTCAGTGCAATAATGATTAATAAGCCACTCTAGAAAATCTGATTTCCTATTTTGAAGAATTTGTTGAAGAAATCGAGTATTGTGCTGCAAAATGGAGAAGGGAATTAGTTTTAATTTGCAAGTAAATTGATAAAGGAAAAGAAAAGGTAGAAAGAATATTCAAACAAAAGTTGAACTTTCAAATATGGGAATCTATACAGCATGACTGGCAACCTTGACTTGGTAGGCTTAAGGCAATATAGACTCTAAACCAGAACCAACTGATATTCAAACAACTTACCCAGCTCTTCGCTCAATTGCATTGATTTTAAAGGTAATATCATAAGCCTCGAGCCTTTAGATGTGTGGCCACGACCATGTTTAAAACATGGATAAGAATTTCAGATACTACTGGTCAAGTTCCTTATTTAAGTTTGATAATATTCATATCCTTAACTTTAAAGACTATAAGATCTCAACAAGCAAGAAAATCAACGTTAAAGGCGTTGCCAACACAATAACTTCTAAAAATACGGTTTAAAATTCAAATTCTTCCTACAATTATTGTTCCAATAAATGTGAAGAGAAAAATAAAACGTGAAAATCACAACAAAAAAAACTTAAGAAGGTTGAATGCTTACAGATCGTTTAAACTTTCAAATTCTCTAAGCTCAAGATGCTTCCAGGTTTTTTACTTTTTGGACAGCACAACTTAAGCAAAACGATCTAAAACATCATATCAAAGAACGGCAACAAGAACGGAGAGGGAAAACCCGTGACAAGAACCTGCTGGTGAATCAGTTCGGATAACCCGTCAACGAGATATTTCTGGAGAGGGAGGAGAAAAGAAGTCGCCGTTGTTGAGACTCGAGAGAGCCAAGAGAGAAGAATGACAAAGAAACTCAGAGAGTTGAACAGACGGACTCGATTTTTCTGCTACTTGAACGGCTACGATCTACCATAAATTAAACGACGTAGTTAAAATGATAAACTTTCTTAATTATGACTTTAATTTAATTTATAATTATAATAAGAAGGAAAATTTGCTGCAAAAGCATCAATTACAAAATTTATTGCCTGAAAATTGACTGAGGAGTGAGGACTCATGTCCTTGAGGGGTATTTAAAAAAAAAAAAAAAAGCTTATGTCAAGTTTTTTATATCTATTATGTCAAATTCTCCAGTTACATATGGTCATATGTCTTTTTTTATTTCATGTGGAGAACTTGATATAATCAATATAAGAAAATTAATATAAGCATTATCCTAAAAATTAACTTTCCCCATATTTATTTATAATATTTAATTTTAGTTAATGTATTGTTAATTTTAGGTTAAAAGCTATTTTCATCTCCAAACTGTTTCAAATTTTTGCCCTAAAATATTTATAAAAGAGTATCTACAGTTATAAATTACAATAATGTAAAGCAACTGACATTTTGTTTTTACTCAAATATAGTGCATCATGTTTATTGAAATATAGTGCATCATGTTTAAGGTGTGCAGCATGTTTATATTTCAATAGAAAAATGTAACACCTTAATCATGTTTAAGTGTTACATAGCTATTAGTTTGCACTGATGACCATCAACCAAAAAAAATCTATCATATATGTACTAATAATTAACCAATGGTAATGTAACATGTTTCACCAATCTGTTCTATCAATATATTTAAATGTAAATATATTTGCTCTCCATAATTGTTTTGAAAATTAATATTCCAACCCATGAATTGTATGGGGAGAAATTTTTAAACATCCCGGCGAAGTTCATGAACTTTTGTTGAAAGAGATCAAGCTGGCAAGTGCCAATATTCAAACCCAAAAATCATTAAAAAAATTACATTTATCTTAATTTGTACTCCTCATATATTTAATGTAGGACCTAATTTGAAAATTGATATTTGTTCTATATGTAAGATATATTTCATATGTTTCTCAATTTTTTTCAAATTAACCTTGTTGATATTCTCTCAAAAATAATTATGTAGGAGAGGAAGGGAAAAAATTAAGAAAGATAATTAGGATGATTTCGGAAAAAAAAGATATACTACCTACAGTCCTAATTATAAGAATTAGTTTGACTTTTAGTTTGGTTCTAAATATAAGGCCCGAATCCACTTTGTTTTTCATATTTATTTATTTTTTTCCAAACTACCCTTACTTATATTCCATTAACTATAATTAAATACTACCATAATAATTCAAATAAATACTATTACATATGGAGAAATTCTACTTCCTCTCTCCACTTCTCATTTCAACTATTGAATTAAAATTTGACTGGATTATTTTCAATATTTTTAAAATATATTAATAAACTTTTAAAATAAATAAATAACTCAAATTGTTAGATTTTAACCATCACTGTTTAAATTGCAATGAAAAATATTTAAAAAATTAATTTATATCTAGAAAACAAACTAAGAAAGAAAATAATAGAAAAATAAAATTTCAGTAATTAAAAAATTGTTTTAAATTTATAAAATGGCGCCTTATGACTGTAAAAAAAATCATTTTAAATCTATGAATAATTTTTAAAAAAAAAAATCTACAAACCACATAAAAAATTGTTAGATGGACTTTGTGAACTTGTAAATTCTCCAGAAACGATAATTATCAAATACTATAATATGGTGGATTTTATAATAGTGCTCAATACACAGAATACTTCTTTTGCAAACAGTTAGTAGCTGAAGCCAAAGGCCAGTTTGCCATTGAATCATCAAATATTGCCACAGCTATGAACTGTCCAACACACAAAATTTAAGCACTATGCATACATATCAACCAAAAGAACAAGACAAAAAAAAAAACAAGAAGAAGAAGAAGAAGAAGAAATACTCAAAGAAAGAAAGAATAACCTCAAGTACTTCATCACTTCTTGTACTAACTTTGGATCACACTTATATTTGATTTGGTAGTGGACCTTCCTTTTCTATGACTTCTTTTCTTATATGTGGAATATCATATTTATTATAACCTTTGTCCTTCATGATTTCTACCATGCAACTTTGCAGACAGCTCAGTGATTCTTACTAGCCAAGAACAAGAAGATGACGACATAGATAGATAGAAAGAGAAAGAGGATATCCCCTTTCATTGCAAAATAAGCCAAACAAGCAGAACTCAGAGCAGATAAAATTAAAACTCAGTGATGGGGTAGCAGCCTATATATATATATATGCAAGTAATAATTGTACCGTATATAACAAAAATATAGATAAAAATATTCCAAGTCATGCGAATGCAATGTCAATCTAAAGATATAATTGGGCACCATTAGTTTTGGGTGCATGAATGTGTTCCATTCGTTGTTCAGCATCATGTTCAAAGTTTGAAATTTCCATCGAATGAACTTCCACTTCCTGAAATTGACTAGGTAGTTTGTTCAGGTCCAAGAGAAACTTACCTAAAAGTTATCTCTCTCAAGGGCAACAGAATTAGTAACCAAATTAATGACATAAAGCGAAGTGATTACAGAATTAGTAATCAAACTATTGACTTATGCTCAAAAAGTTCTTAGTCTTTGATTAAGATAATAATAAGCTGTAAAGTCCTAAAATCATATTAATGCCATCACCTGTTTCGGATTCACCAATTCCTTCGCTGTTCAAATTTGTGGGCATTGAGTGAGATTGATTGTCAGCAGCGGCCATTTATAGCAAGCAAGTAGGATGCCACATGCAATTCTAGGGAGATAAGCTAGTAATCTTATCGGCAACACTAAAAGTGATGATCAAGACAAAAATATGTGAATGAATCTTAAGTAAACACAATGAATCAATAAAGACACATCGAACAGTAGAAGTTCTTAGATCGATGAAAATCTGAAATCACAAACCAGAAATTGGAAATCAAAAGTCTAGAATAAGATATTGGTCTGTGCTGTCAAGCGGAGGTTTGGAGCAGTTGGAAGAATGCAATGAATCCATAAAAACAAGAAAATATGAAATCTCAGCTCAAAAAAAAAAATCTGAAATCACAAAGGAGAAATTAGAAATTAAAAATCTAGAGAGATTGATCAGTGCCGTCAAATTGAGATTTGGTGTGGGGGATTAGGTATTGTGTGGGGCTATTTTTTTAAATTTTATAAGGGTATTTTTGGAAAATAGGTGATATTTTTTAACCAGTAACTAATTTAACTAAATTCATTAATATCTCCAAATTAGTAAACTGAGTCTTATAATTAGGACCGGAGGTAGTATCATATTAACTAATTGAAATAACATTCTTAATCAATTCTAATTAGTTCATTAGGTTTTACATTAAGAACCAAAGGAGTATAATTTTTTAACTTAAAATTGAATCTATTTTGGAGAAATTGCAGATCAAGTATTTTGTAAAAAAAAAAAAAAACAAATGTTGTTAATTGCAATCCAATTATTGTCAAAACCTATGAAAGCGTTGTAACGATCTTAATTTGTGATTTTGTAATTTCCACAGTTTTCTTTTTCTTTTTTTTTTGTGATTTTTCCATCTATCTTTCCTCAAGAATAAGACTCAATTATATAACTAATGTCCTAATCACAAAATTACTAGAAAAATCCACTCGTTCATAATTTTTTCAATCAAAAGATCAAGATCTAGAAATATAAATAATTGTATAAAAATATGCACGTGGAACAAAAAGCAAAGACAAATTACACAATAAAAGGGGGGCAACCAAAGTACCAAAAAGCTCAACTAGAGAAGCCCCTCAATCCTAGCAACAACTCATTTCTGGGTGGTCTTAAGCCAAACACACTCAAAGTTCTAATTAAAAAAAGGAGCCATTAGACCTTTATATGATCGAGAGTCGCTCGCAATTTCCATAACGTTCACTTTCCACCAATTTGTCAATGAAATTATACTGACTTCTGTTTCCTTGGAAATCTTCCCCTTCCCATGCAATGCCGCCCAGCTTGAAAGTCCCTGTCAACTCGAAAAGGATTGTTATTCCTCTAAACCGTTCCAAATAAGAAAACTAATCAACTTTTTTTAGTTTTTTTCATATGTCAACCTTCTATATTTACAAGTAACTTTAAGTTATATGTAATTGATTTTGTTATTCAGAAACTTTGTGTAATTCTCCCTGGAATACACGCGTGCATATATAACTTTTGATATCAACTTACACTACATAATTAATGAGGGGGAAAAAATAAAGTTTCAGATTACATTGAAGAATAATAGATAAATTGATATATTATTCAAATCATGAAGTATAGTTTTTTGGTAAACTTTATTGACCTCACAATTATATTTTTTAAATTATATTCAGAATTTATAACCAAAAAAAGTATAAAATTTCTCTCATCGAGACGGAATAGATTTAGAACAAGTATTTTCATTCAGGAATAATAATTATCTGAAAAAAACAAAATTAAAGTTAAAAATAAATAAAAATAAAAATTACCTAAATAGTGCAAAACTGCTGTGAAGTGCCAATACTACATGCACATCTAAGTGCTCCCCGAACCCGAGGAAAGGAAAATTCTTTCCCAAGGAAGAATTAACTAATTTAAAAGAGAACAAAGGAAGGAGGGAAAAAGGCCAAAAATAGGAGTAAAACAAAAATAAAAAAGAAAAAGCCAAAAAGGAGAGGCAAAAAGTGAGTAATGTGAGTGGGATTATTTGTACTATGCCCACAAAAAAAGAATTAGGGAAATTTTGTTAAAACAGCCTGTTTGAAAATTTAATTGATTAAAAAGACTTAAATTTAAATTAATACAATGGAGGAGTACTATATACAAACACGGCCTAGGCTTCTCCCTACTCATCAACATGAGTATTGTCCAGATTGTAAATATAAGAGGCAAATAATAAGTTATTTTAGCTTTAAATATAAAATTTTAATTGATATTTTCTTTGAATTTATAATTATTTTTTAAAAATATTTTTATACTAATATTAAGAAAGTTTTCGATTAAAAAAGGTATTTTAAAAAATTAATACATATTTATTACAAATAATTAATTTAACTGATTATTTTATTTTTATCAATTAACTATTTAATTCTTATATTAAAAGCAAAAGATTTTGTAATAAATTAGAGTAAGCATGTTGGATTAGTGTTTTTGTATTTGTAAGAAATTTGATATGAGATGCATGTTACACTGTATTTCTTTTTCTTTTTTTTAATACATAACGCATTGCAAGGTCTTTTACTACTTCCATGTACAGAATAAATCTTAATCATCACAAGCATGCTCCTCTAGGAGCAAGAATTTCCTTCACGATGCCTACAATGAATTTTACAAAATGAAAAATGTATACTTGAGGATTAAATTGTATTTTTTAAGGGGCAAAAAACAAAAGAAGCAGAAAAACAAAATTATGGAGAACAAGTTGTTCAGAATTCAGACTTGAGATTGATGGAGTCCAGGATGAATGTCTTTAAGCAACCCCAGGACCTGCCGCATCGTGGGCCTCTTCACTGGTGAGTCCGCCGTGCATAAGAACGCCACTTGGAGGCTCTCCGCCATCTCCCTCTCCGACTTACCGCCCTCATCTCTCAGCCTCTCATCCAACACGCCCACCCCATTTCCTTCTCTCACCATCTTCCTCACCCACATGACTGTCTCCATCGTGTGGGCCCTCCCTGTTAAGAGCTCCATCATCACAACACCGAAGCAGTAAATGTCCGTCTCTGTTGTGCAGTTCAGCTTATCTTGCTACTTGATTTTTCAGAACCCAAAATCAGTGATTCGGGGCTGGAAGTCGTCGGCTAGTAAGATATTAGAGGTGACCAGGTGGCCATATATGATGGGCTTTGATCCGGCATGGTACAGATATGCCAGGCCACATGCTATCCCAACAGCGATACGATGTCGTGTTCGCCAACCCATAGTTTCTGATGAGGATGCTAGTGATCCAACACCATTTTGAATCTCCCACGTGTCGCTACTCCAATCCTCCACGTTAGTAGTCCCCGTTGGCAGCTCATGAAGCCACCTTCCTAAATCGCCGTTCGGCATAACCTTGTACAACACCAACTTCTCTTGTCATGAAATTGCAATAAATATAATCAAATTTCAATTTTAATTAAATTCACCACATTTAATTACACTCATATTTAAGCAAATTTCTCAATTAGACCAAACATGAATCAAGTGTGCCAACTTCCATAATTTTTTCCAAAAAAAAGATTAATATTAACAGAAAAGTTTTGTTAGGCTAAAACCATTTGGAATATTTTGCTTATTCCAGAAACAGACATTTCAATTTAGAAACCAAAATGTACGACAGGACAGACACGAATTCCTATACGTAATCATTACAAGAGTGTAGATTTAGGGAAAACAGATACACAGCAAGTTAGTGAGTGCGACATCATAAGATTAAAACCTGTGAAGGCAATTAATGCGAGCAGGTTCAATTCAATTTCAGAATGTACGCTGCTTCTGCCAAAAAAACAGAATTGGAAAAAAAACAAGTAAAATTTGGAAGAAAGCATTTGGATTTTGGAACAGATGCAACTCGGCACAGTACCTGCAATGCAGTAACCGGAGAGAGGCAGTACGTTTGGATGCTTCAGCTTTGAGAGTTCAACGAGCAATTCAACCGCGTCGTCATGTTTGACGTCTCTGGCGTTCTCCAGAACCTTGATTGCCACGTGGATGTCTCTGCCGGCGGGTAAGACGGCTCTGTAGAGGGGGCCACACCTCCCCTCGACTAGCAGCGAGTCCTTACCGAAGTGTGACGTGGCCGCGCTCAGGTCCTTGAAGCTCAGGTTCATCAATGGCTTCTCGAACGTAACATCACGACTGGCGCCGACGATGGCTCCTTCAGATTAGCCACCCAGGACGTACCTGATTCTGTCTCGAAAGCAAACGGTCCGGATTTGTCGACCTTGAAAGGCAATGGTGGGACCGGTTTCGAGATCGCCCATTATTTTTTCTTAGCCAATCGTCTCTTTCTGTAGATGCATAATATTGAAATACATAATAGAACAATTATGACTCCTGAAGCCGAGCACACTGAGAGAATCAGTGTTTTCGATTTTGATTTGTGTTGTCTCGTACAGATCGGGTCTCGTTTCAAGCGTTGTAATTAAAGTTAGCTCCCGTGTGGAGGAAAGCTGATTTGCCGAATTTCTTGTACCTATCGAAGCTAAGTACTGCTCTGAAATTGTTGTGAGAAATGTTCAAGAAATGAAGGGTATGAAGACGAGGGAAATCAGAAGGGAAATTACCATTCAACTCGTTATTTGAGAGGTCCAAGTACTTCAGCGACTTCAAAACAGAGATAGGTTTGACGTTTCCTATGATTTTACAGTTGGACAGGTCAAGGTGGTTCAGGTTGGTGAGCTTCTCAAACCTACAAGGGAGGTATTTTAGATTGTTATGGGAAAGGTCAAGAATTTTCAACTTTGAAAGCCCAGAAAGCTGAACGTGATTTGTGAACCTATTGTGTGATAGATTAAGCATTTGAAGAGAAGAAGCGAAGGAGCCATGAATGCTACCTCCAAACCTGTTATTGGAAAGAATGACCTCCAGTAAGCTCGAGCTTGCCCAGACCCAGCGAGGCACTTGACCTTGAAGAGAATTCCCAGAGAGATCAAGAACCTTCAAGTTTGAAACGTTCCTCAGAAACTTCCACGAAATAGGCCCACGGAGATTCTTGGAAGGAAGCCTTATGGCCCTAAACTGATCATTGTCGGAGCAGTAGGATAACCAAGAAATGTTGAATCCGGAGACTGATTTGAAGGCCCTGGACACAAGGTCGCCGTCTTCTTGACTGAGTTTGCAAGAGGAGGAAGAAGATACAACAAAAGCAAGCAGAGCCAGAAGAATGAAGAATCTGAAAAGGGGTCTCATTTTAGCTAGAGCAAGTGAGAGACTCGAATTATTTCTGTCATTTATATCCTCTTTGTTTCAATGAGAGGCTTTGAAGGGGAGCGGGGTGGGGAGTTGGAGTTGAAGTGGAGCAGTTACGCGCGAATATAAAGAATCGACGACATCATGGTTGACGGAGAACGTAACGGCTGAGGAGGATGGGAAGGGGGTGAGGTGTTGACTGTTGACCATTGCACTTGGCAAATTATTTTGGCTTCTTCTTCTTCTTTTTTTTTTTGCCGCAAATTATTATAGCTTCTAACTACACGGTTATTGGTAATCATGCGTATCGGAAGATATAAATACGTTTGAAAAATAAATTATACTATTAATAGATTAAACATAATATATTTATATGTATTTATTTATGATGGGCAGTAGTTGCAGAGTAGTTAATCCATTCAATATTTGTCATTTAAAAGAATAATTAATTACTACAAGACATGATGCCATGCGAATAAAAATCTGTAAATGTATTCTAGGAAGTTATGGATTTAAATCATAATCCATTGCGATAACTTTCTTCAAGAGGTAATCTGTGACAATAATTATCTCTAAAATAAGTATCATATGAGCTGTAGGACACATCCTAACCCTACTAAATTTGTAAGATTAAACTTATTTTAAAAATTTTTATAAATTTTTTTTTAAAAAAATTGATGTTATATGTACACTTTTATAAAGGAATGGTGCTGTTTTTTTTTTTCCCTGGAAAATAAGACATATGGTAGCGTTGAATTTAGTTAGCAGAACTAACGAAAAATGGACAGAGAGTAACATTGCAGGAAATTGAAGGCGGAACGAACGTAGAAGGCAGGAAGGTCAAATGAGGAGGTAGGAAGTCAGATGGTCCCAAATTAGATGTGAAGGCGACTTCTGAAGATTTCAAACGCAAGGGTTCCCACTTTTTATTTCTCATTCATTTTTTTTTTAACCAGAAATTCATTCAGGGGTTGCAACTTACAAGCATCATGTTCATGTAGCAGATGCAATCGTACGTGGACGATAGCTTTTTTCAAATAGTCAAAATACAAAAATATTAAAAAATCATAAATGTATATTGATTTCCTTATACTATTATCTTCAATTATGTATGTTAGATTATTAGAATTATTTATTGGTGGAAAGTACTTACAATCAATAAAGATATTTTACAAAAAAAAAATAAAAAACAAAATGAATTGAGATATTATATTTAGAACTAAATCTAACCCTAACTAATTTTTATATTTATTAAAAACTAGAGATAGTATATGGGATCATCAGAGGCCCTAAAAAAGGTTCCATAATAAATAAATAAACAAAGTTTCAATACAAAAATGATCACAACGTCCATGCAATTTTTATTATTGAGATCTTTTGGTGATATATTAATATTCTTTTCTTCGAATCTGATGGTGAATTTCCCAAAAAAAACTAGCTTTATGATGCTAATCTAAAAACTTTGAAGCTTTATAACTAGTTATTTTATTGAATATAATGTGATATTTTATAAGAAATAATTAATTCAACTTAAGTAATTAATTGAATCTTATGAAAAAAAAATGGGGTGAAGTTTTTTTTCCCACATATATTTTTCATCACACTACTCTTCATCTATAAATATTGCCTCCAGTCTATAATATAAGAGTTAGTTAACTAATTTGAGTAAATTAAAGAAATTAGTTAAGTTAGTTATTTTTAATAAATAAGTGTTATCTTTCTTAAAATATTTTTACTAATAAAAAATACTGGCTAGAACTATTATTATTATAAGGATTACCTTGAAAAAAATGAATAAATATGAGAGATAAAATAAATTGGGGTCTTATATTTAGAATCAAAATAAAAATCAAACAAACTTTTATATTAAAGACAAAAAGTAGTATATTTTATGTCAATTTTTGTCACTTTTTCTTGTGATGAGCAAGGGTGACGCTCGTTAATTTATATGTTGTATATTGATTAATATTGATATGATTATTGTTGTAATAATGATGGTAGGGAGTCATTCTTTTAAGGGTAGATATTATCTATACTAACTTGATAAATTAAAATAATAAAAAGAATAAGAGAAAGACACCATTGCACAAAGATGATGAAAAGACCAACGGAGATGAGGAAAAAAGAATAGAAAGAAATAAAATATGTATATATGAATATGGCATTTTGGTCTCTTAGTAAAAGTACATTAAAGACAATAACAGTTAATTATTGTATAACAACAACAACAAAATAAAACACATCTCATTTTATGTGCATTTGGAAGGCAAGTTTTCCCTTTATTATTGTTAGTTTTAAATTTTAAGACCTTGTAATGTATGGACATATTGGCTCTAAATAAATACTTAACAAACAATTCTTTTTTGGCTGACTTTTGAAGAGCTCTGGGAAGTCATGAATCATGATGCCTTCACTTTAACTCCATTGGTTGGGTATACTAGTCTCTTCATATATTCAATTTGGTCTTTAATTAGAATGGTGAATCATATCTGAAACTGAAAGTAGCAAAAATAAATTATCACAGCCACTTTGTTGAACTTCTAGTAGTGGTTGATGTGAGTAGAGACGATGCGCCCACACATCTTCAGTTCCATTAATGATAATAAATAATACTTTAATAAAATATTCAGAAAAAAAAAAACTATGCATGCCATGTAATATAGGTCAAATGTGATTAATTCTTGCTTGTTAAGAAATACTCCTCTGGTCCTATTTATACAGCAAAGAGAGAAGGTTTTTTTTGTTCTATTTATAAGTCACTTAATTTTTAGTATGAATATACTATTTCGTCCTTCATTTATTATAGTATAGATAGTTATTTTTTTAAAAGATGTATATATTGAATAGGGGTAAAGTTGGAAAGTTGTTATATTTTAATAGAGAATTAATGTAGTTTAAAGTTTTTCTTGATTTGTGTGAAATATATTGAAAGTGTTTTATAAATAGGACCAAAGGAGTACTTATTAGTCAATTATAATTTTTGTGTTATAAAAAATATCAATCCTTTTCGATCTGTCATTTAATGCAATGAATCACCCGCATTAAGTGGGCAACTAAAAACAAACAATAACACGATAAAACTAAAATTGTCAATTCAGACTAGCAATAATTTGATAGGGGTATTGAAAAGAATATATAAATACTTCACCATATGTTGCCCTAGATTTTGAACCAACTGGAGCTTAAAAGGTGTCTTGTATTTACTACGACATATAATAGCGTGGTTGGCGCAAAAAAAAAAAAAAAACAGAGATAGATATAGTAGTGTGCGTGTATATATAAAGGAAAATTTCATTTAAGTTTCGCACATGATATTTCATTTTCAATAAGCTCCAAAAAATTATGACCTTTCAATTTAGTAGTAAATGATAAAAATGAATTTTTTTTTGGTTAATCACCAAGCCATCAAACTCATTTAGTTATATTGTGCAAAAATTTATATAATACACTAAGTTTCCTAATTTACATCCTAATTGTCTTATGCATTATTGTTAATTTCCTTATCTATACTTGTTAATTTGCTAATTATAGTTATTTCAGGTTTCCAAAATTTCAAAAGAACAACTGCAATTAGCAAATTAAAACGTACACATAGAGAATTAACAACAACCAACAATTCCTATTTTCCATATTCTCAAAATTTCACAAGTTAATCGTTATACACAAAACAATAATTTTAAGCGGCATACTAAAAACAAGTTAATACCAGATTGAAATTTTAAAATCTTTTCCACAATACTAAAAATTAAGCGGCATTTGTAGGACTCAAATGAAAATTTGCATGCCAATGACCCATCGATTAATCAAATCAAAATAAAGCAATAAAGCAGTGATACAAACAAAATGAGGTCAAAGTGACTAAAGACTACGCATAGCGATAGTAGATACCCAGTGGCGTCCCTCCTGCTCTGCACGTGATCTTGGCTTCTACCATTTGCTCTTATTATCATGTTCATGTAATTTTACTATATTTGATATAATTATGTTTAAATTTAGTGGGGTAAGTTAAGCGGGTGGCATCACCTCATCCACAAACATACAAACCAAAGTTCCAAGAGAATGACACGTCAGCTTTAGTCTAGCAATAATATTCAACTTACAAAAAGACTGAGTTTCTGACATAAAATTATAGTAAGATCCTACCAACTCTCACTTGCGGGCATTATGAAATTGAAAACTACTCTACTTAATATACATATGAGAAAATGCCAGAGGTAGTTATTTGTTCCATTTAACTGGGACTGAAATGAGAGGCTCCAATAAATAATAGTACCATGGGACTTGGCTCCCCTTTTGTATGTTTTAACTTTTATGAGCCCTCTTTTCTAGCCGAAAAGAAAGAAAGAAGCTAAGCAAGGCCCCAAGACATAACATTAGGGGTGTGCATAGGCAGGATTGGGTAGGACAAGATTCGTGCCTGATGCCCAGTCTGAAGAATGAACGGGTTGCAAAATGCAGCTCGCTACCCCGGTTCTGCTCGGTAGAAACCTTACCTATTTTGGACTGGGCTAATGTGGGTTGAGCAGGGTGGGCTTTCCTTATCCAAATTTTCAACTTGAGTCATGAAATTTAAAATACTACCATATATTTTAACAAATATCTATGCTTCAAGAATTAAACAACATCCATAATTATTAAAAAAAAGATAATAAAAAATTATAATTAAAACCTTAAAGATCAAATGATTTGCATCAATCTTCACAAAATTGAGAAAATAATGAAGCATATAAAAAATATACAAACTATATTAACATACTACTCCGTCCCTTATTATAAGATCATTTTAACTAAATTGCGCAGTTTAAGAAAATAGTTAAAATTAGTTAAAAGTAATTAATATGAAGCAAATACAATTTTTTTCAAATATACCCCTATATATAAATGGGTAGATGTGAGAGAGTAATAATAAGATAAATGAAGAAAGAGAATGTATTAAATGCATCAAACTAGCGTTAAAATAGGTAAAAATATATTAAATATTCAGACAAATTCAAAAAAGATCTGATAAAAAGGGACAAACCTGTTCAAAAAAAATTAGATCTTATAATAAGGGACGGAGGGAGTATTCAATTATATTATTAACTTATGGTTTAGTATAATTTATAAATATTTATATATTACATTTAAATTAGTATAATTAGTATCACTTTATGACATATGTAGTAATATTAACTTGAAAAAGTTAAAAGACAATTATAATACACAGTAAGGTAATTCAGAAAATTTAAAATATGTGGTATATTTTAAAAAATTAGAAATTTAAAAATGCAAAGTCTAATAATATAAGGGAGTAATATTTGTTTTGGGTATTGGAATAGAATAAAACAAAATATACTAATATTACACTATATATATTATAATTCTGAAAAAATATATATTATCATATAAATTATTATATATATATATATTAGGCAGGGCCAAATGGGCAGGGCTGCATGCTGTGCCCGCCGCCCGACCCTGCCTGTGATTAGCCCTCTCCGAAAATACCTATTTTTTTAGGGCTCATTTTTTTTGGGCTTGGCTGGGTATTTTTTTGACGGGCACACCAGGCTATTGGGCCTCTAAACACCCCTACAGAACATGGATGGAAATTGGAGAGATTTCCTTAGTGGGCCGGGGCAGCCCGTTGATCTTGTTTTGCCTTAAAGTTCAATGACCATACGTGTTATTTTTAATTCAAATTCAAACTAGAGTCAGTCCAACATTAAAATTGCAACTAGAAAGGTTAAAATTCGAAGATATGTCTGATTACCTCTTGCATGCATTGCTACAATCTTTTTCTTTTGGCATGATGAAATTCAACTTTTGATATAGATGAAACTGCAATCTTCTAATTCTTTTCATTTTTGCATCTGTGTTAGATAACTCAAATTGTCTGGACATTTTCTGTATCCTTGAACTACGTTAGTGTCATCCTACACAAGAAGAATTTGTTTAATAGTCTTTGTGTTTATTCTGATTTTAGTGACACTTTGAAAGCGAATGTTAATACACTGCTTCGATCCTTTTCTAGTAACTCCCTCCATAAAATTGATGTTTTATTAATTTTCTATTTCCCAAAATCTATTACACCAACTTCACCTATATAACTTATTCATATTATCTAATTAATTTTTGTATCAAAAAATCAGAGTCGAACAGAAAAACAAAAACCATTCAAGCCAAACGGATCAGCAAGTCACGGTCCATCCTAATTTTTCTTATCAATACCTTTTAAGAATCTTATATGAATTTTTTAACATATAAATTCAAGTATCCATTTAACAAATAATAATACTCAATATATCAGCCTATTTTCTCTGATAATTCTTGTATTTGTAAATTTTAAGTTTTTAACTCTTTAGAACTCCTTTTTATTGGGCCAGAACTGTTTACAACTATGCGGTGATGGTAATAACTCAAATGACACCCTTGAAGGAAAACGTACTGCTGTGGCCTTATTTGCAGGACAAAGAGAGAAGAAAATTTTGTTTGTCCTAATTATAGGGGAGAGAGAGAAAACTTTCATATAAAAGTATAACTTTACGCTTTATTTATTATTATATTAACTTTGTTCTAATTAGGTATCTTGTATATTAAACATAGATAAATTTGAAAAGTTGTTCAATTTTAAATGAAATTTAAGATTTTTATTTGTTTATATGAAAGATGTTAGAAGTGACTTATAAATAAAATATATATGAAAGACTTCAAATGGGCCGAATAATTTCTTAACTAGATTGGATTGTCTGCTCCTGGTATGGGCCTAACATGCTATACACAATAAATGCCGATTTGTAAAACAACGTTCCAGGGCTCAAAATCATGATTTTGAACCAACAAGATTTGAATGTACTGAAATGGGCCAATTCAGTATAACAAAGTAATGTACGAATTCCCAAGATATACTCACATTTCGTATCAAATAATATTTTAAATAAGATTACTTCTGATAGAAGAATAATTATGCTTAGAAAAAAAATCTTGATTTTGAAGCCTAATCTATGTTTGTTGAGAGTGGCTACCAAGTAACACAATTTTCAAATTCATAGTAATGAATTTTAAAACCAACTAGTACAATTTTTTTTAAAACCACGTGTAAGCCCAGAACATTATTTAGGAATAGAAGCAACTTATACCTGCTTTAGGCTAACTTCAGTTTTGGCCTGACTCAAGTTTGGCCAATTTTGATTTACTTAAAGCCAAGTCTGCAAAGTTAATTAATTCTACCAATACACACAAAACTAAACAAGCTTTAAATACATAAATAATTAAAGCCACGCCACATTTATCTTTTTTTTGGCCAAACCACGCCACATTTATCAACATTCTGCTAATTTAGGTTTTTTTCTCCCCCAATTACATCGAAAAAGAAATCAACACTCTCCTGCATTCAAGGGGCGTTAAAAAATAATTAAAAAAGGTAAAGGACTTGTTATCAAATAGTTTCAGATCTGCGTTTACCTCTTTAGAAGATCATCCCCCCAGCCGATATATTTGGAGCTTCGTTTATTTATCTTTTGTTTGATCAGCATTGTTTACTTATTTATTGTTTTTAAAGCAGCTTCGTTTTATGTTCTTGCGTGTCGCTTAGGCATCATCATATAGCATGAACTTGACTTAAGTTTCAAATCAATATTATATTAACACTTTACGTACAATGTGTAGGTCAACTTATTTGCTTTTTCAACAATAATATAATTGTTTCATAATTAATTTTATCAAAGTCAACAAATGTAGAGTGGCTATGTCACATGATTCATATATCACATTTACAAAATGTGAAAGGCACTTCTTCACCATGTTAGAGATATAGGTTTTATATCTGACTTTAGAGAGTATCATGGTCTTTTAAGTAATATGCTGGTCAATATCTCAATAAAATAGCTGTTGATTTTAAGTAATTTGCACAACTATGGGTTTGATTTATTTATTTATTCTTTTACATCCATCATCTGTGTTTTTTAATCTTTATTTGGTATTATAAATATATAGATGGGAGGATAAGACTAAAACTAAGTCCTTAAGATTATTTGGGGGGAATAATGTTAAGAAAATCTTGACTAGCTAAATACATGTCGGGTTATGGTGTAAAGCTTCTCAAACTAGGCACTGATTTTAGGAAACTCAAGTCGATCGGAAGAGGAAATTGCAATAAAATATCAAAGAAGAAACATAATTATTAAAAAAGATCAATCACAATTGAGCAACTTGTAGTGACAAGTTTTGAGGTATAAAATAACTAATTCTCATTTGTTATTGAGACTTTTTGATAGTTATTTTTTTTTTTTAGAAAAAAGATTCATAGTAATTCTCCAAGTTGAAATGATGCTTTTATTACAAAAGTTTGGCCGGGTTTCATGGCTAAACCCAAGAAGTCAAGGTTGTAAGGGACAAGTACAAATGGAACAAACCTACGATTCCCTTGTTAAACCTCGTCCATCTGATTTTTTTTTTCCCCTCTTTTTACTTGGCCTAGCATCTTCTTGGGACAAAGTCATGTGGAAAATGTACGATTAAGGATTGGGAAAAGCAATCAAATTTCTTTATGGTTTGATAGATGGCCATCACTTTTTCTTCAATCTCTTGTTTGACATAGTTCTAATGCTTACGCAATATTCTTAATGCCAGGGTCACTCATTTTAAAACTATAGTAGGGGTTTGGGACTCAAAACATGATCATCCTTCATCTTTCTATGAATATCATCAGCCAAATATTTCTCGTTCAACTACCTGATCCGAATGGGGATGATGATGATGATGTTCTTTGTTGGAGACCTTCCGTTGATGGCAACTTCTTAACCAAATGTCTGCCTATAAAGCCACTGAAAAAAAAAAAAAATCGCTTCCAACCCCGACATTTGGACAAAAATGTGGAAATGGCCCACCTATGATGAGATAATCAAAACCTTCCTCCGGAAAGTTAGATAATTGCAGCTGAACTATTGGAAATGCATGAAGGCCTCAATCTCTTCTATCTGGAATGAAAGGCTTCTCCGAGAGTCAATGTCTACTACAATTCCTTGAAAGCTATCATCCTCATTCAGATAGAACAAGCACTTTCGAAATCACCCCCCCTTTTTTTTTTTCATTTTTTGGATATGATCGATTATGAATCCTTGCATGTCATACAAGATTAGATTGTCTCTTTCGATCGCGCCTTTGGAGAAGAGAATACCTACTAACTAAATCACAAAGCAAACCATTATAGCTTAAATGTTACGATTCTAAATAACCCATATCCTTGAGATATAGGGATCTATTAATCTCTGATTTGACTTAATCCATACTTTATGCGCACCGTCCTAACCGTGGCTTTAATTTTGTTATTCAAAAGCAAAAATTCTCAGGCTAGCTAGAGCGTGGCTTTCCTTGAATGAAGCATGGGGCAAGCTAATACTTATTGAATATTATATATCGATAGATACACATACATAATCCTCAATACTTCAATACCTCTTTGGAAAAATTATAGTTTCTACTTGTAAAAGAACATAAAATGGATTTTGGTGGCCCCATCCTTCCCTTCCCTCCCAAACCCTCAACCAAACATGTGGTAAGAGATGGGAATGTGTGCAAACTGATTTTTTCCCCCTAAACACATGTATCTTTATATTCGAGGCAATCATGTGAACATCTCTCAACCAAAATTCGAATTTTAGTTTATCACATTAGGAGAGACTAACTCTTTTCGTCAGAAGTTGAACTAATCTTATTAAACATATCCAATCATGAATACTACTTTGGACTCGAGGGTTGAAAACATAACGCTTGCTGAATTAAGAAACTTGTTGCATTGTCATTTAAAGAAAAAAATTAATAAAATTAAGAGGGCCTTTCTTTCCAATGATGCTTTTTGGGTAGAGGAGAGAAAGTCAAGGAAGGAGTTGACTATTAGGCTGTAAATAGGAGTGCTTCCCGCTGGGGCGACGACCGTACGGTAGCAATGCTATCACTGGCTTCATTGTGAGTACCTTATAATATTCCAGTTACGTGCCAACCCTATAAACGTGGAACTAATTAACTCCTTACTCAAAGCTTACTATGCTTTTAATATTCTATTTTATACCTCCTCATTCTTTGATCTCCAATCTTTAATTTGATCTCTCCTTTTCCCTCTCTTTTCTTTTTAATGTATACTCTATACTCAATCTTCATTTCAATATAGTAATTTACTGATAAGTTATTCTGAGATTGGCATTGTAAGAAGTAAAATAATTGATTCTCTTAAAGGATCAAAAGTATAGCAAAGGAACTTGGTTTTGATTCAAGATAACATCATAGGTTGATAATGTCATCATTCATATTAAAATATACCATTCCCGTTGAAAGAAAAGTAAATTGCATTTGTAGGTTATAATTTTCAAAAAGTCCAGTTTAATTCATGACGGGTATGTTAAGCTTCAAATTCAATGGCCCGTTTGAATTATTTTGCTTTCAATATTGAATTTAAGAGATTTTTGTCAGTACAAATAAACAGAAGCAATCTGCAGGATTTGATTTGGAGTGCCTAAACATATATCACTTATTTCTTCTGTTTCAACATTGTTTGAAAAATTACTTAAATATTTTAAATAAGAATAAAATAAAAATTATCACACACAAATTTATTTAGCCTAACCAAACCCGCCGATACACACGCAGGGAGAAACAAACCTCAACAAATCAAAACCACATCTTAGCCTCCAAACAATTCACATCATCGTCTCCACCTTCACTGGCGGAGAAGCACGCCGACGCCTAAACCTAAACCAAAAAAACAGAACAACAATTCTGCAACTTCTACCTTCTTCACCACCGCATCCATGGCGGACGTCGACGTTTCGAGCAACGGTCTCAATCGGATGAAGAAGAAGAATAACGCCAATCTTTTACTCAGCCGCTATGAAGTAGGAAAACTCCTTGGCCATGGCACCTTCGCACAAAGGTTTACTACGCTCGAAACATCAAAACCGACGAAGAAGTTGCAATTAAGATCATCGACAAAGAGAAAATCCTCAAGGGTGGCTTAGTCGCTCACATCAAGCGCGAGATCTGAATCCTCCGCCGCATCCGCCACCCCAACATCGTCTAGCTCTTCGAAGTCATGGCCACAAAGACGAAGATCTACTTCGTCATGGAATACGTCCACGGCGGCGAGTTATTCAATAAAGTCGCAAAAGGCCGATTGAAGGAAGGAGTCGCGAGAAAGTACTTCCAGCAATTGATCTCCGCCGTAGAATTCTGCCACGCCAGAGCTGTGTACCACCGTGATCTCAAACCGGAAAACTTGTTACTTCACGAAAACGGCGATCTCAAGGTTTCCGATTTCGGCCTCAGCGCTGTCTCCGATCAAATCAGACAAGACAGATTGTTTCATACTTTTTGTGGAACGCCTGTGTATGTTGCTCCTCAGGTTCTGGCAAGAAAAGGATACGACGGAGCCAAAGTTGATATCTGGTCTTGTGGCGTTATTCTCTTCGTTTTAATGGCAGGTTATTCACCATTCCATGATCAGAACGTTATGGCTATGTACAAGAAGATTTACAGAGGAGTTTTCCGGTGTCCCAAGTGGTTCTCGCTGGAGCTAAACTTATTGTGTACTCGTCTTCTCGTTACAAACCCAGAAACCAGAATCTCAATCCCAGATATCATGGAAAACAAGTGATTCAAGAAAGGGTTCAAACAGATCAAGTTTTATTTCGACGACGATAAGCTCTGTACCAGCGTTGAAGATATTGACAAACTGGATTTAAACAAAGATGACATAGAATCAATCGCAGATTATTCAGTATCACAATCCGATTCAGAGCTAGAGGTCAGAAGAAGAAGTAACGCTTCATTGCCAAGACCAGCAAGCTTGAATGCATTTGATATAATATCATTCTCTGCATGCTTCGATCTTTCCGGGTTGTTCGAGGAGAAAGGGGACGAGGCGACGTTTGTGTCCAGCGCTCCAGTGTCAGAGATCATATCGAAGTTGGAGGAAATTGCTCAGTTGGTGAGCTTTACAGTGAGGAAGAAGGATTGCACGGTGAGCTTGGAGGGATCAAGGGAAGGTGTGAAGGGGCCACTGATGATTGCTGCTGAGATATTTGAGCTGACTCCGTCGTTGGTGGTGGTGGAAGTGAAGAAGAAAGCAGGGGATAAAACAGAGTATGAACAGTTTTGTAACTCTGAATTGAAACCTGGCTTACAGAAGTTAATGATGAAGTATGAATCAGCAACTTCTTCTTCCAAGAGAAATTCTTCCGATGAGACTCCTCAATCCGATTCTGATTCTTAGAATTTTCCACACTATTTAACTCTCGGATATTGAATCCTCATTTTTTCTCCTCTGCTTTAGATTGTTTATATATGGTAATCTTTGTCATCTTTTGTTTTCTGGACTTAAGGTTTTGTCCTTAACTGGAGTAGATTCCAAGGCTCTTTTTTAATGTACAAACTATAAGTGCCATGCTGCAACAAGCCTAATTTGAATAATAAATGATCAGATATATCAATAATTATCCATACATAGCTAGCCAAGCCGTAGTGAAAACTCATTCTTCAAACTGTGTTTGGAAAAAATATGTATGTAGTTGAGTACAATTCTGATTTTTAACATAGAACCTAATTGTTAAATTAATTTTAGTTTTAAATATAAGACGTATTTTTTATATTTATTATTTTTTTTCTAAATTACTTCTATAGATCCTCCTTCAACCATAATCAAGTAAGTGAGGGAGGGAGGATATTAAGAAAAATAATTCTGGTGTTTTAGGAAAAACATATTATATTTTTTTATAATTAACAAACTCACCTAATTTTCTTAATCTAATCAAATTAGTTAAATAAGTCTTATATTAAGGATCAGAGGAATATATATCTCTGTCAAACTTGTATAACTTCATATTTACTTCTCTTATTGGTTTGAAGTATAAGAAAATCTAAATGTGGTTCCTTGCAAGGATTGTAATGGTGTTTTGGTTGGATTACTCCATTGATCTTAATTCTTTACATTACAAGTCTATATTCGTAAGATATATAGTTCATTAAGTATATATCTGTATATATCTTGCCATATAGCTCAACCTTCACTATAAAAACATGAGACTTCCTATTCGAACCAAAGATATATTCATATTCTTTTTTTTTAAATAACTCACATAACTATCATATCTGTTATAAAGGATTCAGACTCAACTTTATGCAATAAAAACTTCAAGAAAAAGATTAACAGAAATTGGGTACAGGGAAAAAAGTTAGTTTATCACAACGTAACAAACCAAGATTCAAATCCTCGTTAGGAGAGATGTCTATATTTAATACTCATACCTCGAATATGATTGTTTTCAATAAAAAGATACCTATACTTTAAAAAAAAAAAACTTTAAGAAAGATGCTTGGTGTTAATTGAGTTATAAGGGCCAAGCTCCACATATCCGTATCCAATCCAATTATCAAAGGACTGTTTTGTACTTTAACTTCCACCGATATTATTATTTAATTAGGGTAAAGTCTTTCTTCAAGACAATTATTGAAATTACATAATTTTTATTTATTTGTCAAATTGAGAAGAAAGTATACCTCAGTCTTGAGTCTTGTGTGGAGATCCTAAGGCTAGAAACCGCTCTCTTTCAATACGAGAGAGTTTCGAAAAACCTTATTTTGGTCTAAATGATAAGACATAAAGAGCTCAAACCTTTAGCATCAATTTATATTATTGTGTGTATATATATACACGTATATGTAAAATTGAATTATTATTTATCATTATAGAACTAGCTCCATGCTAGCCTTAGGCGTGATTTGGCACGTAAAATAAAAGCAAAAAAGGACAAAAATTTAGGGACTAATTTGTCTGCTAAAGAAAGAAAGCTACCTCTATTATTGCAACCTTAAAAGGAAAGAAAAAGAATGAGAAAAGAAAATGGATATAGAAAAGAAAAGTGTGTAGAAAATATTTTCACTCCTTATATTAAGATGAACAAAAAAAAAGAGAAATCAAAGGAAAAAAAACTAATTTGTGCTTATTTTCATTGTAATTATTTAAATTGAATTGAAAATTTAATTATAAATACACTATCAACATAGAGCAATGTCATTTGAGCCAAGGCTCATTTGCGTTCGAATTGAAAACTCAATTATAAGTACACTATCACCATAACTATGATACTAGCTCCGCTCCTAAACAAGAAAATAAATTAAGTTAGTTATTTATAATAAATATATATTGTCTTTTCTAAAATATTTTTACTAATCAAGTTTATTTGTTAGAACTATTATTGTTAGAAGGATTATTTAGAAAATAAATAAATAAATATGAGAGATAAAGTAAATTAGGGTTTTATATTTAGGACTAAAATAAAAATCAAATGAGATATTATATTAAAAATTTGAGATGGAACTTTTTAGAATCAATTCCCCCACCTCCTCAATAAGGGGGTACAGTGATGTCATTAAAGTCAAGGTTGATTTGTATTGAAATTGATTGTCTCGTAAACAACTCCCATAATATATGTAATTAATAAAAAAATTTAAGAAGTATAAATTTAGAAGACGAATTAAATTAAAATATTATATTTAAGACTAAAACAAATACTTTTATTATATCTTATATTAAGAATAAAAGAAATAATATACAATACATGATAACAACTTCATAACCGGGTAATGCAAACTCAGCTTAAAAAAGGTTAAATTAAAATTCCTAAAGAAATCAAATTTCAACGTTATAAGATGCAGAGACATATTTGGGAGAATTATAATAAGATCCTAAATCAAAAAAAAAAAAAAGTTATCAAAAAGTCTTAATAACATGTTAGAAGTTGTCATTTCCTATGCTATAACTTATCATTACATGTTGCTTAGTTGTGATCATTAGGACTTTTTAATTGGCATGTTTCTTCTTTTAAGACTTTGTTGCCATTCTCCCTGTTGAAATATGTGATTTTAAAAGTGACTGATGAAATCTCCATGTTGCCAGCAATAATCACTATCCAGATCCACCGGCCAAATGTCCAAAAATTAATGAGAAATAAACCAACAAGGACAGGATAGGCGATATATGTGATTATGCCATTCTTTTGCTCTCGGATAGACAATTTTTATTTATTTATTAAATGACCTATTTATATGGCCTTATTGATATTTTCAGTTCCTTTTGACCTTATTTCAATTTTGAAATCAATAGTTTTATTCCTTGAAATTTGATTTTTTTTTTTTGGGTCTCCCAAACAGGTATGATCCTATATGCACATAACTCACTACTTGCAACTAATTGATCAAGGGTAATTATTATTTCACCCTCATATTTTCGCATATATCTGGTTCATTAGCTCTATTGCTTCTTTTGGAGGAGTGCAAGTAAATAATTAGCATTATGATGTACTTAATATGGGAAGTTCTCACACGTGGTTTAATATAACTGACGAGCATTATTTGTGGTGACATAATTTTTTGCACGCACAAAGTTCGATTCTTAACCTCAAATAAGATTCCAATTATTTTCACTCAACCCTACTAATGTTGGTAAATTACTATTCTACGTATCAACAACAAAAAGAAGTACAAATAATAATAATAATAATATTATTATTATTATTATTTGTACTTCTTAATATAATATCTACTTAATTAATTAATTTGGGCAGATAAAAGAAAACTAGTTCAATTAATTATTTGTCAAAAATATATTTTGGTTTATCCAAAATACCATATTAAATCATTTGTATTGAAACTTTTCTTGATGCAAAGTTCCCATTTATTGATGCAAACTCCCTTAACACATGCAATTAGTAAAAACAGTTTGGAGAAAATAATAAATATGATGAATAAAATGAAATGCCATCCTATACTTAAGATCAAACTTAACCCATAACTAGTTCTTATATTAGAAATAGGAGCTGGTAGTAGCAAAAGCACTGTCTTTGGAGGCATAAAATTTGAACTTACAGTTAGAGTTCTGTACAATATTACTATACACAACCTGGGCGCAAGAAAAAAAGAACAAGGTATACAATAGAGACAACCTTGTTTCAAAAAATGTATATTTAATTATAATGAAATGGAGATAAAGGAGGCGTTAACAAAACGGTAGAAATGCTATCATCAGCAAATGCATGATATATCCATGCTAACAAATATTGTTTCAAAAAATGTATATTTAATTATAAGGAAATAGAGAATTGATTATGTTGTGCTTATGCCAATGTCGTCTGTCTTCAAAATTACATATTTTCAGGCTAACCAATACTATGATTTGGTATTGCAGGATGGTTTTAGCTGTTAATATATATATATATATATATATATATATTTATATATGTAGAAGGATGAGTCCATCATCCATGTTATCATTTTCAGGTTGGTTAGTTTTTTGATATTTTTCTGCTTATTGTCTATGTTTTTCTCTAGTAGTTATTATGAAATCAACAAAAGCCCCATATATGAAGGGAGGAAGCATTAAAAAACTTGCATCTTTTTTTTTAAAATTATTTGTATCTTTTTGCTATATTTGTCCGTGCTTTCCTATCGTTGAAATAGTAGTTACTGTAATATCAACAAATGCTACATATATTAAGGGATGAAACAGATAACTCTTTTATATATGTCAATTTTTCTCTTTTTTGTTTTTGACACATTGGCTACAATATGATTATGCTACTATATATGATAACATGGATACGCTCAAAATATGAACATGCCTTTTTACTTTCCTTGCTTGATCAATGCAGGTATATGTTGTTGGCGATGATGTTGACACTTGATGAAGTATGTGGACAGACGTTTGTGCAATGATGCTTTTGTTGAATTCTCAAGTGATATGTTTTAGTAGTTATATATGTTCTATTATATTTGATAATAAATGAGACTCCGTTTTTATCATAAACAATATTCCCAGTTTCCTACCAATAAATTGGCTGATCAATGGCTTGGCCATGGTCGAAACTCTATCCTTAAAGCGTGGCTTGCTTTATTATGTACTATGACTCCAATGTATTAAAAACTCAGAAAATTGGTGTGTTGTGATTGTGAAGTTTTTATTCAACAACTGTGTGGTTTCTATTAAATAATTGTCTAAGGTGCGTCCAGTATACTTGTGTCTAATTAGTTCAGGTTTATATTAAATTTCCTATTTGACAAAATTAAGTTGTTAATCATAGATGAAGTATTGATGCCTCATCAATATGTTAAAGGTTGACATGTTTTGCTGACTACACGTACAGAAAAAATTATATTCAAGGACCAGATTAACAAGACTTTTATCCCTCAATAACCGTCTCGAACATGTAAAATCATTATGAAGGTACATGGCCTTGTCTGCAAAATTATGTATGAAGACCAAATCCTTGTGTTCAAAAATGGAAGTGGTAGATATACATATAAAAATTCTTGAAGAAGTACGAGTGTTAAATAATGAAAGCCAGAATTATAATTTTTGTTGTTGTTAGTGTTGAATAGTAAATATAATCGGTATACTTGCCAATTTTCCTCAGAGTTATTTCCACAATAGCGTTAGAATCTGGTGAAGAGTGAAGCATGACCCGTTGCCCTCTCCTCCGATCACTTCCTGTGAAAGCTTTAGAAGAGAGAGCAAGGAAAAACATACACACACATATATACATATACATATACATATATATATATATACATGCATGTATATATAACAACTTTTCACTTACATAGGAGCAAGATTCACAGGATGAATTCTTAGGAGTCAAAATGCTCCGCTTTCAAATAAGAAAATGGGTGATTACAGAGTAAATGAGATATTTCTGACTTTAGTCTTTCTGAAAATTGCCTTCTTAATTCGTTACTTCACAAATAAGACAATTCTCAATTTTGTGAATGACAACATTGTCTTCTTCATTAGGTTTTTAAGATATAGATATTTCTCACCCTCCCAAATATAAATATAATTAGTGGTCCATCCCATAATGTGTCCATCTGAATTTGATAGAAAAACAGATATTCGATGATAGATTTAATTAAAGAAACCAAATTGAGATATTATCAGAATCGAGAAGCACCTTAGGCATAAGGCGAGGACTGAATTGAAAAACAAACAGGGAGATGGATCTTACATAGTGAAAATATAATAGCAGTAATCCTGTACCATTGCCCAATAACTTGCTTCTGGGTTGCTTCATTTATCAAAGGAACTGGCAGAGACATGAACTCACAGAAGCATTTTGGTTTCTGGAAATCCAACATTCAAGTGAACCCAACCAGGAATTATAGGAAGCAGGTACAGAGCCGACCTTAGCAACTAAGGCTAGTGAGACGATCACCACTTTCACCAACACAGGTGTTGATCATGAGGGCGAGTTTCTGGAGTTTGATTTCCCTCATTGGGTTCGAACACTTCTTTTCCGAAGCCCACATATAGACATTCATATGAATAAACACATTCACAAATCACTGGATTTACAGAAGTGTACCATTACGACGATGCAGAGGAAAGAACAGATGAGAGGAGGGAGGGTTGAAGCTTGAAAGCGATACGGCGGAGTGCAACCGAACGGAGAGGCTGATATATAGATAGACGCATGCATGCATGTATCTATGGTTGCTGCTTGGGCTTCGGCAAGAGCCATGAATCTAACGAAAAGACTATAATGCTCCCGCTTGACGTTGGTAGATGCTGAAACACAAAACACAAAAAATCTTTCCGTTGCCGGGAATCCAACCCGGGTCTCTCGGGTAAGGGCCGAGTATCCTAAGTCCTAATTATGTGTCACGAGTTCGAACTTTAAAGAAGATACATTTAAGGTAAAAATATTTGAACGATGATGTGGCGAGGAGGAGTGATGTGACAATGACGTGGAAGTGGCTAGTGATGACGTGGTGGCCGGCGACGGTGACGTGACGACTAGGAGTGATGACGTGGCAGCCGGTGGTGATGACATGGTATTAGTAAAGCGAATTTTTCTTAGGTAATACTTTCAGCGACGGCGAAAAAGTCGCCGCTGAACATCCCTTTTGGCTATGACAAATTGTCACCATTGAAAAGTCTTTTAGCGGCAACGAATGTCGCGGCTGAAACTTCTAAAAGTCGCTGCTGAAAGTGTCTTTCACCAGCGACCTTTTTAGTCGCCGCTGAAAGTGTCTTTTAACAGCGACCTTTTTAGTCGCCGCAGAAAATTTTCAGCCACGGCTGTTACGGTAACTACCTTGTCGCCACTGAAAACTTTCAGTGGCGACTTTTTTATTGCCGCTGAAAGTCCATTTTTTTTTAGTGTAATCGACTAGACTATAACAGATAACTTCTATAGTTTTAAGATTTAATAATAACTAGGTCTGATATACTAACGAAGCATATAATGCATATAATTACATGCTAAGTAGCTTACCCACGCAATGTGAGACCAAGTTGTGTAACAAGAAGTCTTCTCTCAGTCTTCTCCTAAACTTAATACCTAACGTTTGGCAGCCCACACGCCACTTTTGTCACTTCCAGAATCCATACTCGACACGTCATTTTATATCATCTTCATGAATACTTTCAGGATGAAAATATTTTTAGTCTTAGAATCTTTATTATTTCAGAATTATAAAGAAAATAATCGCACAAGAAAATTATTACTCCCTTCATTCCTTTTTATAAGATACAATTGTTGGGTATACTTTGTTTTATTTTATAAGAGACTCTTAGAGGTTATTTCAAAATTAATTTGTAAACTTTCAATTTTACCCTCATTTAATTACACATTTTTATTTTTCTAAGATAACTTTCTCTTTATCTGTTATACATTCTCTCTCCACTACATATTATCTCTTCCACATAAACAAGGGCATTTTAAAAAAATAAAATTTATTTTTTACATATTTATTGTACTCAACTAATTTTAACTAACTTTTCAAACATTAGGATTTGGTTAATTATATCTTATAAAAAGGAATGGAGGGAGTAGGATGCAAAAGTCTGATCTTTTAACTTTAAAAAATATACTTTAGTTCGTTTAATCCTAATATCATTAACATAAAATAATAACAATTGAAATAATCTTAAATGTTGATAAAACATTCTCTAATATTAACATATTAAGTTTAATTTTCAAGACAACTATGATTATTACAAAAACTCATCATTTTAAGCCTAAGAATTTTAAGATTAGAAGACTAAATGTATATTTTTTTTGTATATATTACCATAAACTTGCGTTAGTAAATGTTAATATTATTAATTAGAGTTGGTGTTAGTCTCAATAAATAAAAATCTACAAATTATAATGGATAAGATTATCTCTAGAAAAAAAAACCAAAAAAAAAAAAAAAAGAGAGATAAGATTATCATATGGCGGGTACGTGGCTCCAAATTAATTCATATAATTACTCGAATATGGGATGACAGCGAAAACAAGGGTTGTTATCATCCTGTTCCCTTTTTCATTCAGAATTGTTTTTCTTTTCGCCCACTTCAATAATTCTCTTCGGCGAAAATTCAAAGTTGCCCCGCCCAGCTAATAATTGGACCAATAAGAAACCACACAACAAAGTAGTGCCCCCGGCTTATTGGTTTTCCCTTTTTCCCCCCTTTTAACTGATTTTCTAAATTTTGTAAGTTTTTTTAATTTTTTACCATTAAATTACGTTTCAATGCATTATTTTTCCCTTGATAAATACATAAAGAGGTCATCACGTAGAATGACAATTAAGTACTTCATAAAAAGCTAATGTTAACATTAAAAAAAAAAACTAAATATGAGGAATCCGAACATGAGGAATTTGAAATTTTGAGTAGTGATATTAATTAACTCGTATAAGGTCATAAATTGTCATGCATTATCCCAATAATATAAACCCTGCAGCATTGATCAAACTGTGTTGACTTGAATCCTTGTCTAAACCAGAGAATTTGCAGCCACTCCTCCCAAATAAAGCTTCAGATCTTCTTTTTCTTCTTTGTTTTCTTTTCCGTAGTTTTACAAATCTACTTTCTCCCTTCTCTGCTTTCTATTGCTTTCCGGGCTTCTTCTTTTACTTCATCATCTCTGCAATTCCCTTTTTCTTATATATTTCCACTTTCTGATTTCCATTTTGCTTCTCTCTTTTCTCGACTAAAAAAAAGGAAAAAAAAATTCCTGAATTTACTGCTTTCTGAATTTTTTGGCTGGTACTTCTCTGTTGTTGCGATCATTTCAATTTTATTTTGCTAGTTGTGATATTTCTTCAAGAAGGAAAAAACCCGAAAAATAATATTAAAAAAAACCTCCTCTTTCAATTTGTGATGCTTAGATCTCAAAAGGTAAAAAAAGGCTAGTTATTCTAGTGATGGCCCTTATATTTTTCATTTGGCACTACTCCTTCACTCTTAACCTAATTATTGTATTAATTTTGACTTAAATGTAAGACCTATTTCTCATATTTATGATTTTTTTTTAAAATTATACTTATGGATACTTTCTCAACCATAATCAAGTAGAAGGTGGAGGGAGAATATTAAGAAAAATAATTATGGTATTTTAGAAAAAATTATCAAGCTAATGTTAAAATTATACCCATGCTCATCTTCCATGCTCCTCCATATAGAGGTGATTTATATATCAAAGTATAAATTTTAAACCTAAGTAAACTTTAATCTAAACATACACAGATATATACATGTATATGCAGTTTGGAGTAACTGAAATTAATATTTAAAATAATAATAGGTTAAATATTTTCTCTTTCTCTTTCAGGAATTTGCTCCTACTGTTGATACATGGGAGAAGAAGGTGATTAATGGCTTGGGCCTACAAGGTGATGACGCTTTTGTTGAATCCTCAAATTATGCTTTGGTAGTTATATATGCTCTATTATTTGATAAGCGAGACTCTATTCTTATCATAAACCATATTCCTACAAGTAAATTGGGTGGTGAATGGCTTGGCCCTCCTCAAAACTCGGCCCTTGGGCGTCGTTTGTTTCATTGAGTACTATGAGTCTATGACTCTAATGTATGAAAGACTCAGAAATTGGTGTGTTGTGATTGTGAAGTTTTCGTTTAGCGACTGTGTGGTTTTCTTGATTATGTTACATTAAGATTATTTATTTCATTGAGACTGTTCACCCTTGAAAAGGTTTCCGAGTCTAGATTCGTGGGGTGGCTCTTTTTGGTCGAGAGATTTTGTCAAGTAAGGAGCCATGGGGAAGCCATAATTACAAGACCCCTTCCTTCACTCAGAATATTCTGTCCCCGACAATGACAGATACTTTGGTTCAGGTTGGCAGAGAATGAAAGGTTTTGGAACATCAGTCTTAACAGACACAATCCAGCAATTGTCTAAGGGGCGTCCAAAATATTTCTGTTCTAATTATCATGGGATTTCTCTAATTAAATTATCCATCTGCCAAAATTAAATTTTTATCACTGATATGAGGTATCGATGCCTCTATATGTTAAGGGTTGAAATGTTTTTGTGACTCATTAATTACAGAGAAAATTATGCTCAAGGACCAAATTAACAAAATTGTTATTCCTTAAGGATCTCGAATGTCTAAAATTATTGTGAAGGCACATGACCTTGTTTGTAAAAATTAACTAATATATGAAGATCAAACTGTCCTTATGTTAAAAAAAAAAAAAAGGGAAATGGTAGATATAAATTCTTGGCCGAAGCTGGAATTATAAATTTTTGGTAACAGCTTTAGAATCTGCATGATTTAGACCCCCAACTGACAAATTCAGGGTAGCTATGAAATTAAATACTTTATGAAACAGAGCGGGGAGAAAAACACGCGCACACACAAACAGCTTTTCACTTGCTTAGGAGCAACATTCACAAAAGGAATTCTCAGTAATCAAAATGCTCTGTTTCTGAATGGAAAAATGAGTGGCTACGGAGCAAATGAGGTATTTCTCAATTGAGTCTTTTTCAAAACTTCCTTCCTAATTGTATTTGGTACTTCACAAATAAGGAAATTGTCAATTTTGTCACTTACAATATTGTCTTCTGAATTATATTTTCAAGGTATAGATATTTTCAATCAAGTCTACCCCAAGTAAAACTATCATAAGTAATGGTCCCTCACATATGAGGACATCTGAATTTGATAGAAAAAAGAGATGTTCAATAATAAATAGGTTTGTGTAAAGAACCAATTGAGAAATGATCATAACTGAGAGACAATTTATGCACGAGGTGAGGGTGCTGAATTGAAAAATAAACAAGGAGATGGATTTGACACAGTGATTATATAACAGTATTAATCTTGTACCCCTGTACAATAACTTCCTTCGGGGTTGCTTCATTTAAAACGAGATGTAACGCTTTCAATAAAACAGAGATATTTAGTGGTTGGCAAATTATAACTTTTTTTCATAATTCGATGATTTAATCACAGAATTAGTAATATCTGAAATGATAAGTCTTGAATTCATATTAAAGGGAACATGTGAATAAATCAAACCTTATATCACCACTTAGTAATTAGACAAGAGCAGCTGCTGAATTCATCGAATAATACCCCACAAGATAGTGATCTCCGCACTTTTGTACCTTAATTTCATTTTGGATGGATGGATTCTCACACCAAAACACTAAATCAAAAATTTCAATGCCAAAATTCTAAACTTAGATCACCATATTCAAGTGCTTCTACAGGACTTTAGAATTATGTATGTACGTGTTGTTTACATTACATATATGCACAATCACTAAGCACGACTGGAAGTCATCAGAGATTAGAGTGTAATTGTTACATTACAACTCTTCCAAAGCATCGCCAAATTGGTTTAATCATATTCACTAGCTAACTAACATACGAAAACAATAAAATTAATGGATAAGAAGCTTAAGAATTTAAAGAGCCATAGCAAATTAAAAGCGAAGCTCTAGTGTGGCACAAAGCAAAAAGGGAAAAGGACATCATACTACAAAAGCACACAATAGCTGTTTTTCTTTTAGGGGGAGGGAGCAAAGCACACCAATTCAATTCAATAAATTAGCACATATCTAAAATTTATCGAGAATAATTTACTGATTATTACAAAATTAATCTAAAGAAATTTACTTGTAGGCATTCAGAGCATCTAACTTTGGGTGGTGGTGGGAGAAATCTATCCAATGGATTTACAAACTTCTGCTCTTCCCCCCACCCCTAGGTCGGGCCCCTCAAACAAAAGTCCAAAATCCCAACCCATATATTAGGCATGACAAACAAGTCACTAAAACACATACAAATATTTTGTGTGTCGAAGTTAAAACCGAGTATTGATGTGTGCGCGAGCGCGTGTTTTTTTTTTTTTTTTTTTTTGGGGGGGGGGGTTTGAAATAGTACTAATCACAACACAGTTTGCCATGTTAATTCAGGTACGTACTATGAATAATAGTTCTGATGATCATGTAATGTAAATACGTAGTGTACACAAGGAATCCCAGAAGCAATCGATACCAAGGTTTGTGTCCATAGAATCTCAGGGTACAGTACTGCGACAACATTATAATCATCAAATACATAGGATACATTGGAAACATCTGCTCTGGCCTATATGTGTGCCACATTAACAATAATGTCATTTAATTACATTAAGCGGATCAGAGATGATGATATCATATACATGTGGATTCAATTCAGGTGGGCTCTGATCGCGGCAAGATTGCCAGGACTAAACAGATAATGAGAGTTCAAGAACTTCTGGAAGCTGGAATTATAAAGTTTTGTGGTAACAGCTTTAGAATCTGTATGATTTAGACCCCCACCTGACAAATTCAGCGTAGCTATGAAATTAAATACTTTATAAAACAGAGCGAGAAGAAAAACACACACACACACAAACAGCTTTTCACTTGCTTAGGAGCAACATTCACAAAATGAATTCTCAGTGATCAAAATGCTCTGTTTCTGAATGGAAAAATGAGTGACTACGGAGCAAATGAGGCATTTCTCAATTGAGTCTTTTTCAAAACTGCCTTCCAAATTGTACTTGGTACTTCACAAATAAGGAAATTGTCAATTTTGTCACTTACAACATTGTCTTCTCAATTATATTTTCAAGATATGGATATTTTCAATCAAGTCCACCCCAAATAAAACTATCATAAATAATGGTCCCTCACATATGGTGCATCTGAAAAAAGATATGTTCGATCATAAATAGGTTTATGTAAAGAACCAAATTGAGGAATAATCAAAACTGAGAAACACTTTATGTACGAGGTGAGGGTGCTGAATTGAAAAATAAACAAGGAGAGGGATTCGACATAGTGATTATTTAACAGTATTAATCTTGCACCACTGTACAATAACTTCCTTCATTTAAAACGGGATGTAATGCTTTCATTTAATGAGTTATATTAGGAAATAGCAGAAACATGAACTCGATAAATTATAAAACATGTTAAGTAAAATATAATCTGAACTCCGGTGCCTCAATCAATGTTTTATTTTTTAAAAAAGAAGTTATTATCAAGGAGGTTGCGTCTGGTTCACCGAATACTGCCTCCATGTTTTACTTAAAAAAATAATTATCTAGGACGTCTCTACCTCCTCACGAAACACGGTTTTTATTAAAAAAAAAGAAAAAAGAAGAAGAAATAATAAGCCGTACCAAACGCTATCTCATTAATATTTTTGTAATGATTAATATAATCTGTGATAACATACTTATCCTTTCTTGCATCAAAATTCCCCATTCAATTTGTGACAAGGTAGATGCATTATCTACTAATTTTTTTCTGGGATTCGGCGGATACCAAGAAAAGGATGCATCTTTGGGGTAGGAATAAACTTTTCCAGCCTGTGGATAAGGGTGATTTGGGGTTAAGACCAGCTAAGATTGTGAACAGAGCCTTTCTTCCTAAGTAAATCTGGCGGGTAATCTCTTCCCAAGATTCTTCTTTGCTGGCCATAGTCTTAGAAGTCAAATACTTTAATTTAGATAGCCAGTCAATTATTAAACTTCCATATAACTCATCCTAGATATTGAAGGGCATTGCAGAATATGCTGATATTATAGCTGGGAAATTAAAATGGAAAATTGGCAATAGGACGAGCATCCCAATTAATGGTGGCCTATTCAGCAGGATCTGATGCAATATTTGAATATTAAGCTTGTATAGGATCTGTTATTGCATACTCCCCCTTTGTGGAATCCAGTTTCATGGAATTCCTCCCTCATTTTTAAGATTTATCCATCAGATATAGCTCGTTCTATTCTTGCTCAGTCTATTTCCCCCTTAAATCTTCCTGATCAAATTGTCTGGTCTGGCAATAACAAGGGTATCTACTAGGTTCGAGATGGAACTTATTTACTTTGGCAAGATGATTCTTACAATCTGGCTCCAACTGTTGATGATTTCTGGCTACTACTTTGGAGGTTGAAATTTCCTCTCAAACAATTGTTATTCACTTGGAAATTGCTGCATAAGGCCTTACCCCCTATTGATATTCTAAGGCAGCATCATCTTAACATCTCAAGCCTCTGTGTATTTGGCTGTGAAGAAGAGGAGAATCTTTTACATCTTTTTTTTAATTGTTCTTTTACTTGGGCTCTTTGGTTTGGAAGTTTATCCATCAGAATTTCTTTCAACTCTTCTGAGAAATTTGCTTCTTGGCTAAAAATTACCTTGGCACAATTGAGTCAAGATCAATTACAGGATGTTGCTTATCAAATTATATGTTTGCTCGATATTATCTTGAAGACTTGGAATGATATTCTTCATCAAGGCAAAGTGGCCACACTCTTCTCAGTACTTTATGATGTCCAGCAAATTTGTTCCCTTTCCAAGTTAGCTTTTCTGAATTACCACAGCACTCAGCATTATCCTCAAAATAAAATTCAAATTCTCTAGTATTTTCACTTGCATCGTAATGGTTGAACATAATTCTCTTCAAATATAGAAAACTCCAACATCATTTTCGCCATGGAATGATTTATCATCAGGCTGCATGTTTGAAAGAATTTATTTAGAGAAGCAATTCATTAGCAGGTCCAGTTTTTCATTCCAAATGCCTTAGAGCCTTAGTCTGCTGGATAAAATCTTTTGGTCTGTGTCATGATTCTGCCAAACATTAGTGGGACCCAAAGAGGACACGTGGCTTATGATCACCCAACAAGTATTGTGCCTTTGCATGATGCTGTTAGCAATAACCGAATGGAATCTCAACAATATGAAAGCAACGCTATATATGCGGAGGAGGGTTAGTGAGAAGGGTGTGGATGATTTGGATGATCTTCTCTTTTTGGTCCCGCTCTTGGGAATCCTCTCTCTATGGCTTTCGTATCTTCCCCTCCCCTCTGTATCTTTCCTCTGTTTCTATCAGTTGTTTACAATACTATTTGAATGTATTCTCATATGCCTATAGTTATAACTGGGTTGAATATTAAATATATGTTGATGATTCCATTGTGTTGAGGTATTTTGGAATTGAGATCATTACAAATGGTGCTTTCATTGAGAGTAACCCCTTCTATGATGGTTGAAGATGAACCCGAATTAGATGAGTGTGAAGCAGGGATCAAGCAGTTTGCTACTAAGATAGAACATTGTGCTTCTGATATGATTACAAGAATGGATCATATTATTTTAAAACTGGAATTGCTGAATTCTAAATTCAACGCTAACATCGAATCTGATGAGGATAATTCTATCGCTCAGAATGAGGCTACCAGTGTTGCGATGAAGGATTTCTCTTGCTTGGACGGAATTGAAGCGATGTTGAAACGTAGGGGATTAATCAATGATCCCCACCCTCTCAGAGTCCAAGCCCTATAGTGCACTCGCTGTCAACTAATGAATCTTTTTTACAGCCAAAAATGAACTCGTCGCAGGGTCGTCCCTCCTACACATTTGATATTCATCAGTCTTCCTTGTGTCACGATAAGATTGAAGTTCTATGGTCAACGGACTATCTACCTATTCTGGAACAGAGTGATGGGATAAACAATGACGAGGTGGATACCGATGATCATACCATTACTAACTCTAACAACTCTGATGTTGTGAGCTTCGATGCAACCCACAAGGTCGCTCCAATCCAGGAAGTATCTAGAGAGAATGAAGAGGTTCTTCCGATTCCTGCATTTTATTCTTTCCAGGCAATGCACGGCTTTACGCCCCAACTATTTACAGCCCAAATTCAGTCTATGCAATTCGCCTTCAGCTACCCCAGGCCATCCATCCCCATTTTCAGTGAGAGACAGGAGTTAGCTGATAGCCAAAACTACAATGAATTTCTGTTGCCTTATTATTGTTCTGTTCCTCTGGCAACGACAATTGGGTCCATTGATTTTCTCCTTTGCTTTTTACCGAAGACTAATGGAATTGAGGGCACAAATCGGGGATTGATTGTTCAATGGGTATTTGATCCTGGCTCAGCAATGGAATCTCCATATGGGTTGCGTAAATTTGCCAAGAATGAATATCTGACAGGTTACAGGACTACTTACTTTGCAAATACCCAATCTAAATCTGTTTGGCAAATTTATATAGCTTCTTTCGCATATCTATTACATGTGGTGGATATGAGAACAATGGGTATATTTTGGGAATTTCAATGCCTCTTAGTCCTACCATCTCTTATTTGACTTGGATTGTTAATGGCTTTAGCAGACTCCTTCTATGTGATAAAGATTATAAGTTTGAGTCATCTGATGTAAAATTTCTACCTCTTATTTGTAACGCAATCCAGAAATATCGACAACAGGTAGAAGGGGCAGTTGCTGCTCAGAAATTTAAGATGAGAATACCAAGAGATTGCAGGTATATGGATAATCAATGCCTTCCACGTGTACTGCTTCATGTTGAAATTGGGTTCGAAGCATTCTACATGATTACAATGTGTATATGGGACACTAATATTGAAAGACATTCAAAAAACTTTGCAGCAATGGATTTCTGTTCATTCTCTTATTTTGGAATTAAATTACTCAATCAACAATGGGTTGTTGAATTGGATCTCGTTTATATTTTTGATCCTGGTATTTATGACTTCCCTTGGTTGCCTATATCAATTCGTGCTGCAAGTACAGTAATGTTCATAGCTTTGATTTTCCATAATGCTTTGATGGGGCTAAAGGTGTTCATGAATAATGAGAATTGTGTGAAGTTGACATTGCATACCCACCTGAACAATATGGATGCGGCTAAAACGAATCATGATTTACTAATAAGCATTTTAGCAGGGGCAAGGAAGTTACAAAATGTTCGGTGGCTTATACTAGTTGAGCAATATGGACTTACATTAATATTATTTGGACACCTTGCAGCGCATAGGCTTTATTCCTCTGCATTAAGGTTCTTTCAACTCCTTGATTTGATAACCATTGGATCTTACCATATATTACACGTTTGTTTGGACTATGAACATAGTTCTTATGTCATTGTTCCACTCTTTGCCATGTACCACCATAATTGTTGGCCACATACTCTTGCTTCAATGCCATTCTTCAGTGGTCTTGCATCTGTCTTGTGTAGTGTTTGCGTTATAATTGTTTCATGTCTTAAAGGGGGGCCAAAAATATTTGATGACATGACTGTACTGGATGGCAGATTTTGGATTGAGTTAATCATTGCATATGCTAGAGGTGGCACTAGGATTGCAAGACATAATTGCACAAAGGGCTCAATTTTTATGGTTGTGTCAGACTATTGTCCTCGTGCTAGCATGATATTTTCTTGTCATGGCTTGTGGGAATTAATAGCCAACATGAGTCTGATGAATATCTTCGGAGGCCTAGTTTGGACTTCTACAACTTTTGTGCTTGCTATGAATATAGAACACGTGTTCAACAAGAAAGATGTGCATAATAGCCTTTGTGTAGTGGAGTATCTTTTCCATTTGTCACTGGTGGAGTTTTATCACAGTGATATTGGACTCATTTTCCTATTGGTCTATACTTGTTGGATGATTTGCTTAGGAGCATGAAAATTAGACTGCAACCTATCCTGGTTCTCAACTCTTATGATTGGCAAAGCAGGTGCAAGTTTTCTCTAGTACAGAATGCTCGGCTTTTGGTATTTGCACCTGTCTGGGGATTGGTTCAGTGATGGTTCTTAATGTACAGCAGAAAGTTAATGAGACTCTCTCTATGCCGATTGAACTCTCTAATTGCACTTGCCCTCTCTTTGACCTTGAGGACAAGGTCAATCTCTATGGGGAGAGTAATGTCATGATTCTGCCAAACATTAATGGGACCCAAAGAGGACACGTGGCTTATGATCACCCAACAAGTATTGTGCCTTTGCATGATGCTGTTAGCAATAACCGAATGGAATCTCAACAATATGAAAGCAACGCTATATATGCGGAGGAGGGTTAGTGAGAAGGGTGTGGATGATTTTGGATGATCTTCTCTTTTTGGTCCCGCTCTTGGGAATCCTCTCTCTGTGGCTTTCGTATCTTCCCCTCCCCTCTGTATCTTTCCTCTGTTTCTATCAGTTGTTTACAATACTATTTGAATGTATTCTCATATGCCTATAGTTATAACTGGGTTGAATATTAAATATATGCTGATGATTCCACTGTGTTGAGGTATTTTGGAATTGAGATCATTACAGTCTATTGGACGGAATTACCAAAACTTCCATTATTTATACATTGTGTGCAGAAGCAGTCCATTCAGCTTTCAGGGACAACTCTTCTTCTTCTTCTTCTATTACTTGGCAAGAGATCCTTGCGCTTCTCTATAATTTTAGCTCTTACGATGTTGATGTTATTTCTAAATATTTCTTTTTTAGGCTTAACTCTTTTAATGTAGGATATCTTAGTTACTTTACTTTGTAACCTTTTATTATTAATTTTATCATTTTGTTGTGTTTCAAAAAAAATCATTGATCCTTCAAGTTTGCCCTCATTTTGATTTTGATATCTTAAATTTCAAACAATAGCTGAAGGACAAAATAGTTCAAGTTTTTTTGAATCATAAGTATCATTGTTTTAAATGAGAAGAAAATGGAGGGACCAAAACCTCTGACTTGAAACTCAAGGGATTAAAATCAAAATGAAAAAAATTTGAATGTTTAAAAATTGTACTCTTCCAGTTCTTAATATAAAACCTATTTAATTAATTTGATTATATTAAGAAATGAATAAGTTAGTTAATTATAAGAAATATGACATATTTTTTCTAAAACATCATAATCATCTTTCTTAATATTCTCCCTTGCTCTCTTATTTGATTATAGTTAAGGGAGTATCAACAAGGGTAATTTAGAAAAAAATGATAAATATGGGAAATAGATCTTACATTTAAAACTAAAATTAACTTAATAATTAGGTCTTACATTACATTGAGAACTGAAAGAGTATTAATCATTTTTTTTTGTAAAAAAGTAGCAGAGCACTAAGTGCTGCAGCTTAAACAAATTTAATCTTCAAAAAATGCCTTTACCTTACGTCTAACTAAAAGACAAAAGTCAATGATACAAGAAGCCACCAAATACTGCATCATTTTTCTTTTTAACTCTTCATTGTCATCAACTCACCCATTTAATGACAAGTTTAACTGCGAAAAGCTTGATGAGTCTTAAATAGTTGGGAGATAAACAATTGCTAAAAGACGGAGACAATTGTATTGAATGAGACTAATGCAAATGTAGAAGGTGGAATCACATGCAACCAATTACGAAGGATCAAACTTACTGATATGCCAAATTTTAAGATGTTTTCTTCACAAAATCACACATTCAAATTCTCAGAATTAGAGAAGATAAAAATAACTGGATGTCCTGAAATGAAAATGTTTTGTCCAAGACTCTTCAAAACAACAGGGTTGTTTAAAATGAAAATAGAAGAACATGATGTGGAATGGGAGAATGAACGAGACCTTAGGTACGGTATAAACCCCCCCCCCCCCAAAAAAAAAGAAAAACACAATACTGTTTAGAAAAATGTATATTTAATGACGAGGGAAATAGAAAAATTGATTATATCGCGCGCCCATGCCAACGTTGTCTGTCTTCAAAATTTCCTTTTCTTTTCCTAGGCTCTAACTAATACTACCTCCGATCCTAATTATAAGATCTTGTGTTATAATCTAGGTATAGCAAGATGGTGTTAATATGTAGAAAGATAAACCATCATCCATCTTATGATGTTCAGGTTTGTTAGCTTTAGGATTTTGTTGCTAAAGAATTTTCTCTTTTCTGAAACTGTTTGTATCTTTTATTTACTGTCTCTCTGTTTTCCTCTAGTAGCAACTTACTATGATATACGCCAACTTCTCTTCTCTTTAAATTGTTTTTATCTTTTTGCAATGTTTGTTTGTGCTTCATCCCTTAAAAATAGAGTTGCTCATTGGAATTTATTTCAATATTTATTTTCCAGTTGTAGTTACTATAATACCAACAAAACAGCTTCATATATAAGGTGGGAACAGGGGAGATATCTTTTCCTTGCTTCAAATTGAGTATGCTACTCTATCTAATGACATGGATATATATGTACACACGTAGAATTTAAACATAATCTTAATAGCCTTCTGCTTTTCCGTGCTTGATTAATGTAGGTGCTGTTGGCGATGATGTTGACACTTGATGAAGAATGTAGACAGACGCTAGTGCAATGATTTTTTTGGTTCAATTTTCAAATTATATATTTTAGTAGTTACTACCTCCGGTCCTTAATATAAAATCCTATTTGACTTTTATTTTGGTCCTAAATATAAAATTCTAATCTTTGTCTCATATTTATGTATTTTTCCAAGGTAGTCCTTCTAATAATTGCAGTTCTAGCCAATATTATTAATTAGTAAGGATATTTTAGGAAAGACAATACCTATTTATTACAAATAACTAACTTAAACTTCTTTCCTTAATCTCCTCAAATTAATCAACTGGGTTTATAACTAAGACTACAGGTAGTATTTGATAAACGAGATTCTGTTTTTATCATAAACAATAATCCTCCCAATAAATTGGGTTATGAATGACTTGATTCTGGTCAAAACTTTACCTTAAGGCACGGTTTGCTTACTGTGTACTAATCTAATGTATAAAGACTCTTAAATTGGTGTGTTGTGATTCTAAAGTTCTACTTTTGGTCCCAAAAAAAAAAAAAAAAAGATTCTGAAGTTCTAGTTAAGCTTCCTTACTATGATTTCATTTGGAGGTGGAAGCACTAAGGTACAAAATAACGAACGGCTTTAATCTTTTATCCTTAAGCGAAAATTGCTCAATTTAATTTAGTTTCACTTTGAAACATTTTTATGATATTTCCTATCGGAATAAATGTCCGGTTTGAAAGCACGTGGCAGGAGACGTTTATGGTGGTTGGCTGGATTGAAGTTTGATACTCTACAAGAGAGATCAAGGAAAAACATATTTAAAAAAAATGAATTCTCAGTAATCAAAATGCTCTGTTTCTGGATGGAGAAACAGAGAAGAACACAGTGAGTTACTTATCCTACGAGTTTCCATAAAATGTGTACAAGAAAAACAGATATCCAATAAATAGGTTTATTTGCAGAGCCAAAATTGAGAAACACCTCACCTATGAGAGGAGGACTGAGTAGAAAAATAAATAGGGAGATGGATTTTACAGTTGATTATATATACTCTCCGGTCCTTAATATAAGACCCATTTAACTAATTTGATTAGATTAAGAAGTTAGGTAAGTTAGTTAATTATAAAAAATATGACATAAGTTTTTTACATATTTTTTCTAAAACACCATAATCATCTTTTTTATACCCACTTTCTCTCTACTTGATTATAGTTGAGAGAGTATCATAATGGTAATTTAGAGAAAATTGATAAATATGAAAAATGGGTTTTATAGTAGGACCAAACCAACTCAACAATTAGGTCCTATATTAAAGACCGGAGGAATAGTAATCTTGTACCATTGCACAATAATTTCCTTCGGGGTTGCTACATTCAAATCGATGTAATGCTTTCGTTGACTGAGTTATCATGTATAAGAACTAGCAGACACATGAACTCCCAGAAAGACTTTGACATAAAGCAATATTATATGTGATACACATGCTTCGCCAAAGCATTTTAGTTTCTGGAAATCCAATATGTCATCTAAACCCATGCAGAAATATAGGAAGTGCGTACAGAGCCAACCTTAGTACAGCTAGTGAGAGGATCACCGCCTACTTTCACAAGCAGAGATGTTTAGGACGAGTTTCTGGACTTTGATTCGCCTCATTAGGTTCGAAGACTTCTTTTCGAGGCCTACATAAACATTCATACAAAACACAATCCCAAATAACCGGATTTGATCGTACGCCATTGGTGCCTCCATGTTTCCATTTTTCAAGCA
>NW_021636868.1:0-23239 GCF_004799145.2 Neltuma alba
AACAGATAACTTCTATAGTTTTAAGATTTAATAATAACTAGGTCTGATATACTAACGAAGCATATAAGCATATAATTACATGCAAGTAGCTACCCGCGCAATGTGAGTCCAAGTTGTGTAACAAGAAGTCTTCTCTCAGTCTTCTCCTAAACTTAATACCTAACGTTTGGCAGCCCACACGCTACTTTTGTCACTTCCAGAATCCATACTCCACACGCCATTTTATACCATCTTCATGAATACTTTCAGGATAAAAATATTTTTAGTCTTAGAATCTTTATTATTTCAGAATTATAAAGAAAATAATCGTACAAGAAAATTATTACTCCCTCCATTCCTTTTTATAAGATACAATTGTTGGGTATACTTTGTTTTATTTTATAGAGACTCTTAGAGTTATTTCAAAATTAATTTGTAAACTTTCAATTTTACCCTCATTTAATTACACATTTTCTTTTTTCTAAGATAACTTTCTCTTTCTCTGTTATACATTCTCTCTCCACTACATATTATCTCTTCCACATAAATGAGGGCATTTTTAAAAAAATAAAATTTATTTTTTACATATTTATTGTACTCAACCATTTTAACTAACTTTTCAAACAATGGGATTTGGTTAATTATATTATAAAAAGGAATGGAGGGAGTAGTATGCAAAAGTGTGATATTTTAACTTTAAAAAATATACTTTAGTTCGTTTAATCCTAATATCATTAACATAAAATGATAACAATTGAAATAATCTTAAATATTGAAAAACATTCTCTAATACTAACATATTAAGTTTAATTTTCAAAACAACTATGATTGTTACAAAAACTCATCATTTTAAGCCTAACAATTTAAGATTAGAAGAATAAATGTATTTTTTTTTGTATATATTACCATAAACTTGCGTTAGTAAATGTTAATATTATTAATTAGAGTTGGTGTTAGTCTCAATAAATAAAAATCTACAAATTATAATGGATAAGATTATCTCTAGAAAAAAAAACCAAAAAAAAAAAAAAAAAGAGAGATAAGATTATCATATGGTGGGTACGTGGCTCCAAATTAATTCATATAATTACTCGAATATGGGATGACAGTGAAAACAAGGGTTGTTATCATCCTGTTCCCTTTTTCATTCAGTATTGTTTTTCTTTTCGCCCACTTCAATAATTCTCTTCGGCGAAAATTCAAAGTTGCCCCGCCAGCTTAATTGGACCAATAAGAAACCACACAACAAAGTAGTGCCCCCGGCTTATTGTTTTCCCTTTTTTCCCCCTTTTAACTGATTTTCTAAATTTTGAAGTTTTTTTAATTTTTTACCATTAAATTACGTTTCTATGCATTATTTTTCCCTTGATAAATACATAAAGAGGTCATCACGTAGAATGACAATTAAGTACTTCATAAAAAGCTAATGTTAACATTAAAAAAAAAAACTAAATATGAGGAATCCGAACATGAGGAATTTGAAATTTTGAGTAGTGATATTAATTAACTTGTATAAGGTCATAAATTGTCATGCATTATCCCAATAATATAAACCCCAGCATTGATCAAATGTGTTGACTTGAATCCTTATCTAAACCAGAGAATTTGCAGCCACTCCTCCCAAATAAAGCTTCAGATCTTCTTTCTTCTTCGTTTTCTTTTCCGTAGTTTTACAAATCTACTTTCTCCCTTCTCTGCTTTCTATTGCTTTCCTGGGCTTCTTCTTTTACTTCATCATCTCTGCAATTCCCTTTTTCTTATATATTTCCACTTTCTGATTTCCTTTTTGCTTTTCTCTTTTCTCGACTAAAAAAAAGGAAAAAAAATTCCTGAATTTACTGCTTTCTGAATTTTTTGGCTGGTACTTCTCTGTTGTTGCGATCATTTTCAATTTTATTTTGCTAGTTGTGATATTTCTTCAAGAAGGAAAAAAACCCAAAAATAATATTAAAAAAAACCTCCTCTTTCAATTTGTGATGCTTAGATCTCAAAAAAAAAAAAAGGCTAGTTATTCTAGTGATGGCCCTTATATTTTTCATTTGGCACTACTCCTTCGCTCTTAACCTAATTATTGTGTTAATTTTGATCTTAAATGTAAGACCTATTTCTCATATTTATGATTTTTTTTTAAAATTATACTTATTGATACTTTCTCAACCATAATCAAGTAGAAGATGGAAGGGAGAATATTAAGAAAAATAATTATGGTGTTTAGGAAAAATTATCAAGCTAATGTTAAAATTATACCCATGCTCATCTTCCATGCTCCTCCATATAGAGGTGATTTATATATCGAAGTATAAATTTTAAACCTAAGTAAACTTTAATCTAAACATACACAGATATATACATGTATATGCAGTCTGGAGTAACTGAAATTAATATTTAAAATAATAATAGGTTAAATATTTTCTCTTTCTCTTTCAGGAATTTGCTCCTACTGTTAATACATGGGAGAAGAGGGTGATTAATGGCCTGGGCCTACAAGGTGATGATGCTTTTGTTGAATTCTCAAATTATGCTTTGGTAGTTACATATGCTCTATTATTTGATAAGCGAGACTCTATTCTTATCATAAACCATATTCCTACAAGTAAATTGGGTGATGAATGGCTTGGCCCTCCTCAAAACTCGACCCTTAGGCGTCGTTTGTTTCATTGAGTACTATGAGTCTATGACTCTAATGTATGAAAGACTCAGAAATTGGTGTGTTGTGATTGTGAAGTTTTCGTTTAGCGACTGTGTGGTTTTCTTGATTATGTTACATTAAGATTATTTAGTTCATTGAGACTGTTCACCATTGAAAAGGTTTCCGAGTCTAGATTTGTGGGGTGGCTCTTTTTAGTCGAGAGATTTTGTCAAGTAAGGAGCCATAGGGAAGCCATAATTATAAGACCCTTTCCTTCACTCAGAATATTCTGTCCCCGACAATGACAGATACTTTGGTTCAGGTTGGCAGAGAATGAAAGGTTTTGGAACATCAGTCTTAACAGACACAATCCAGCAATTGTCTAAGGGGCGTCCAAAATATTTCTGTTCTTATTATCATGGGATTTCTCTAATTAAATTATCCATCTGCCAAAATTAAATTTTTATCACTGATATGAGGTATCGATGCCTCTATATGTTAAGGGTTGAAATGTTTTTGTGACCCATTAATTACAGAGAAAATTATGCTCAAGGACCAAATTAACAAAATTGTTATTCCTTAAGGATCTCGAATGTCTAAAATTATTGTGAAGGCACATGACCTTGTTTGTAAAAATTAAGTAATATATGAAGATCAAACTGTCCTTATGTTAAAAAAAAAAAAAAGGGAAATGGTAGATATAAATTCTTGGCCGAAGCTGGAATTATAAATTTTGGTAACAGCTTTAGAATCTGCATGATTTAGACCCCCAACTGACAAATTCAGGGTAGCTATGAAATTAAATACTTTATGAAACAGAGCGGGGAGAAAAACACGCACACACACAAACAGCTTTTCACTTGCTTAGGAGCAACATTCACAAAATGAATTCTCAGTAATCAAAATGCTCTGTTTCTGAATGGAAAAATGAGTGGCTACGGAGCAAATGAGGTATTTCTCAATTGAGTCTTTTTCAAAACTTCCTTCCTAATTGTATTTGGTACTTCACAAATAAGGAAATTGTCAATTTTGTCACTTACAATATTGTCTTCTGAATTATATTTTCAAGGTATAGATATTTTCAATCAAGTCCACCCCAAGTAAAACTATCATAAGTAATGGTCCCTCACATATGAGGACATCTGAATTTGATAGAAAAAAGAGATGTTCAATAATAAATAGGTTTGTGTAAAGAACCAATTGAGAAATGATCATAACTGAGAGAACAATTTATGCACGAGGTGAGGGTGCTGAATTGAAAAATAAACAAGGAGATGGATTTGACACAGTGATTATATAACAGTATTAATCTTGTACCACTGTACAATAACTTCCTTCGGGGTTGCTTCATTTAAAACGGGATGTAACGCTTTCAATAAAACAGAGATATTTAGTGGTTGGCAAATTATAACTTTTTTTCATAATTCGATGATTTAATCACAGAATTAGTAATATCTGAAATGATAAGTCTTGAATTCATATTAAAGGGAACATGTTAATAAATCAAACCTTATATCACCACTTAGTAATTAGACAAGAGCAGCTGCCGAATTCATCGAATAATACCCCACAAGATGAGTGATCTCCGCACTTTTACACCTTAATTTCATTTTGGATGGATGATTCTCACACCAAAACACTAAATCAAAAATTTCAATGCCAAAATTCTAAACTTAGATCACTATATTCAAGTGCTTCTACAGGACCTTAGAATTATGTATGTACGTGTTGTTTACATTACATATATGCACAATCACTAAGCACGACTGGAAGTCATCAGAGATTAGAGTGTAATTGTTACATTACAACTCTTCCAAAGCATCGCCAAATTGGTTTAATCATATTCACTAGCTAACTAACATACGAAAACAATAAAATTAATGGATAAGAAGCTTAAGAATTTAAAGAGCCATAGCAAATTAAAAGCGAAGCTCTAGTGTGGCACAAAGCAAAAAGGGAAAAGGACATCAAACTACAAAAGCACACAATAGCTGTTTTTCTTTTAGGGGGAGGGAGCAAAGCACACCAATTCAATTCAATAAATTAGCACATATCTAAAATTTATCGAGAATAATTTACTGATTATTACAAAATTAATCTAAAGAAATTTACTTGTAGGCATTCAGAGCATCTAACTTTGGGTGGTGGTGGGAGAAATCTATCCAATGGATTTACAAACTTCTGCTCTTCCCCCCACCCCTAGGTCGGGCCCCTCAAACAAAAGTCCAAAATCCCAACCCATATATTAGGCATGACAAACAAGTCACTAAAACACATACAAATATTTTGTGTGTCGAAGTTAAAACCGAGTATTGATGTGTGCGCGAGCGCGTGTTTTTTTTTTTTTTTTTTTTTGGGGGGGGGGGTTTGAAATAGTACTAATCACAACACAGTTTGCCATGTTAATTCAGGTACGTACTATGAATAATAGTTCTGATGATCATGTAATGTAAATACGTAGTGTACACAAGGAATCCCAGAAGCAATCGATACCAAGGTTTGTGTCCATAGAATCTCAGGGTACAGTACTGCGACAACATTATAATCATCAAATACATAGGATACATTGGAAACATCTGCTCTGGCCTATATGTGTGCCACATTAACAATAATGTCATTTAATTACATTAAGCGGATCAGAGATGATGATATCATATACATGTGGATTCAATTCAGGTGGGCTCTGATCGCGGCAAGATTGCCAGGACTAAACAGATAATGAGAGTTCAAGAACTTCTGGAAGCTGGAATTATAAAGTTTTGTGGTAACAGCTTTAGAATCTGTATGATTTAGACCCCCACCTGACAAATTCAGCGTAGCTATGAAATTAAATACTTTATAAAACAGAGCGAGAAGAAAAAACACACACACACAAACAGCTTTTCACTTGCTTAGGAGCAACATTCACAAAATGAATTCTCAGTGATCAAAATGCTCTGTTTCTGAATGGAAAAATGAGTGACTACGGAGCAAATGAGGCATTTCTCAATTGAGTCTTTTTCAAAACTGCCTTCCAAATTGTACTTGGTACTTCACAAATAAGGAAATTGTCAATTTTGTCACTTACAACATTGTCTTCTCAATTATATTTTCAAGATATGGATATTTTCAATCAAGTCCACCCCAAATAAAACTATCATAAATAATGGTCCCTCACATATGGTGCATCTGAAAAAAGATATGTTCGATCATAAATAGGTTTATGTAAAGAACCAAATTGAGGAATAATCAAAACTGAGAAACACTTTATGTACGAGGTGAGGGTGCTGAATTGAAAAATAAACAAGGAGAGGGATTCGACATAGTGATTATTTAACAGTATTAATCTTGCACCACTGTACAATAACTTCCTTCATTTAAAACGGGATGTAATGCTTTCATTTAATGAGTTATATTAGGAAATAGCAGAAACATGAACTCGATAAATTATAAAACATGTTAAGTAAAATATAATCTGAACTCCGGTGCCTCAATCAATGTTTTATTTTTTAAAAAAAGAAGTTATTATCAAGGAGGTTGCGTCTGGTTCACCGAATACTGCCTCCATGTTTTACTTAAAAAAATAATTATCTAGGACGTCTCTACCTCCTCACGAAACACGGTTTTTATTAAAAAAAAAAAAAAGAAGAAGAAATAATAAGCCGTACCAAACGCTATCTCATTAATATTTTTGTAATGATTAATATAATCTGTGATAACATACTTATCCTTTCTTGCATCAAAATTCCCCATTCAATTTGTGACAAGGTAGATGCATTATCTGCTAATTTTTTTCTGGGATTCGGCGGATACCAAGAAAAGGATGCATCTTTGGGGTAGGAATAAACTTTTCCAGCCTGTGGATAAGGGTGATTTGGGGTTAAGACCAGCTAAGATTGTGAACAGAGCCTTTCTTCCTAAGTAAATCTGGCGGGTAATCTCTTCCCAAGATTCTTCTTTGCTGGCCATAGTCTTAGAAGTCAAATACTTTAATTTAGATAGCCAGTCAATTATTAAACTTCCATATAACTCATCCTAGATATTGAAGGGCATTGCAGAATATGCTGATATTATAGCTGGGAAATTAAAATGGAAAATTGGCAATAGGACGAGCATCCCAATTAATGGTGGCCTATTCAGCAGGATCTGATGCAATATTTGAATATTAAGCTTGTATAGGATCTGTTATTGCATACTCCCCCTTTGTGGAATCCAGTTTCATGGAATTCCTCCCTCATTTTTAAGATTTATCCATCAGATATAGCTCGTTCTATTCTTGCTCAGTCTATTTCCCCCTTAAATCTTCCTGATCAAATTGTCTGGTCTGGCAATAACAAGGGTATCTACTAGGTTCGAGATGGAACTTATTTACTTTGGCAAGATGATTCTTACAATCTGGCTCCAACTGTTGATGATTTCTGGCTACTACTTTGGAGGTTGAAATTTCCTCTCAAACAATTGTTATTCACTTGGAAATTGCTGCATAAGGCCTTACCCCCTGTTGATATTCTAAGGCAGCATCATCTTAACATCTCAAGCCTCTGTGTATTTGGCTGTGAAGAAGAGGAGAATCTTTTACATCTTTTTTTTAATTGTTCTTTTACTTGGGCTCTTTGGTTTGGAAGTTTATCCATCAGAATTTCTTTCAACTCTTCTGAGAAATTTGCTTCTTGGCTAAAAATTACCTTGGCACAATTGAGTCAAGATCAATTACAGGATGTTGCTTATCAAATTATATGTTTGCTCGATATTATCTTGAAGACTTGGAATGATATTCTTCATCAAGGCAAAGTGGCCACACTCTTCTCAGTACTTTATGATGTCCAGCAAATTTGTTCCCTTTCCAAGTTAGCTTTTCTGAATTACCACAGCACTCAGCATTATCCTCAAAATAAAATTCAAATTCTCTAGTATTTTCACTTGCATCGTAATGGTTGAACATAATTCTCTTCAAATATAGAAAACTCCAACATCATTTTCGCCATGGAATGATTTATCATCAGGCTGCATGTTTGAAAGAATTTATTTAGAGAAGCAATTCATTAGCAGGTCCAGTTTTTCATTCCAAATGCCTTAGAGCCTTAGTCTGCTGGATAAAATCTTTTGGTCTGTGTCATGATTCTGCCAAACATTAGTGGGACCCAAAGAGGACACGTGGCTTATGATCACCCAACAAGTATTGTGCCTTTGCATGATGCTGTTAGCAATAACCGAATGGAATCTCAACAATATGAAAGCAACGCTATATATGCGGAGGAGGGTTAGTGAGAAGGGTGTGGATGATTTTGGATGATCTTCTCTTTTTGGTCCCGCTCTTGGGAATCCTCTCTCTATGGCTTTCGTATCTTCCCCTCCCCTCTGTATCTTTCCTCTGTTTCTATCAGTTGTTTACAATACTATTTGAATGTATTCTCATATGCCTATAGTTATAACTGGGTTGAATATTAAATATATGTTGATGATTCCATTGTGTTGAGGTATTTTGGAATTGAGATCATTACAAATGGTGCTTTCATTGAGAGTAACCCCTTCTATGATGGTTGAAGATGAACCCGAATTAGATGAGTGTGAAGCAGGGATCAAGCAGTTTGCTACTAAGATAGAACATTGTGCTTCTGATATGATTACAAGAATGGATCATATTATTTTAAAACTGGAATTGCTGAATTCTAAATTCAACGCTAACATCGAATCTGATGAGGATAATTCTATCACTCAGAATGAGGCTACCAGTGTTGCGATGAAGGATTTCTCTTGCTTGGACGGAATTGAAGCGATGTTGAAACGTAGGGGATTAATCAATGATCCCCCACCCTCTCAGAGTCCAAGCCCTATAGTGCACTCGCTGTCAACTAATGAATCTTTTTTACAGCCAAAAATGAACTCGTCGCAGGGTCGTCCCTCCTACACATTTGATATTCATCAGTCTTCCTTGTGTCACGATAAGATTGAAGTTCTATGGTCAACGGACTATCAACCTATTCTGGAACAGAGTGATGGGATAAACGATGACGAGGTGGATACCGATGATCATACCATTACTAACTCTAACAACTCTGATGTTGTGAGCTTCGATGCAACCCACAAGGTCGCTCCAATCCAGGAAGTATCTAGAGAGAATGAAGAGGTTCTTCCGATTCCTGCATTTTATTCTTTCCAGGCAATGCGCGGCTTTACGCCCCAACTATTTACAGCCCAAATTCAGTCTATGCAATTCGCCTTCAGCTACCCCAGGCCATCCATCCCCATTTTCAGTGAGAGACAGGAGTTAGCTGATAGCCAAAACTACAATGAATTTCTGTTGCCTTATTATTGTTCTGTTCCTCTGGCAACGACAATTGGGTCCATTGATTTTCTCCTTTGCTTTTTACCGAAGACTGATGGAATTGAGGGCACAAATCGGGGATTGATTGTTCAATGGGTATTTGATCCTGGCTCAGCAATGGAATCTCCATATGGGTTGCGTAAATTTGCCAAGAATGAACAGCTGACAGGTTACAGGACTACTTACTTTGCAAATACCCAATCTAAATCTGTTTGGCAAATTTATATAGCTTCTTTCGCATATCTATTACATGTGGTGGATATGAGAACAATGGGTAATATTTTGGGAATTTCAATGCCTCTTAGTCCTACCATCTCTTATTTGACTTGGATTGTTAATGGCTTTAGCAGACTCCTTCTATGTGATAAAGATTATAAGTTTGAGTCATCTGATGTAAAATTTCTACCTCTTATTTGTAACGCAATCCAGAAATATCGACAACAGGTAGAAGGGGCAGTTGCTGCTCAGAAATTTAAGATGAGAATACCAAGAGATTGCAGGTATATGGATAATCAATGCCTTCCACGTGTACTGCTTCATGTTGAAATTGGGTTCGAAGCATTCTACATGATTACAATGTGTATATGGGACACTAATATTGAAAGACATTCAAAAAACTTTGCAGCAATGGATTTCTGTTCATTCTCTTATTTTGGAATTAAATTACTCAATCAACAATGGGTTGTTGAATTGGATCTCGTTTATATTTTTGATCCTGGTATTTATGACTTCCCTTGGTTGCCTATATCAATTCGTGCTGCAAGTACAGTAATGTTCATAGCTTTGATTTTCCATAATGCTTTGATGGGGCTAAAGGTGTTCATGAATAATGAGAATTGTGTGAAGTTGACATTGCATACCCACCTGAACAATATGGATGCGGCTAAAACGAATCATGATTTACTAATAAGCATTTTAGCAGGGGCAAGGAAGTTACAAAATGTTCGGTGGCTTATACTAGTTGAGCAATATGGACTTACATTAATATTATTTGGACACCTTGCAGCGCATAGGCTTTATTCCTCTGCATTAAGGTTCTTTCAACTCCTTGATTTGATAACCATTGGATCTTACCATATATTACACGTTTGTTTGGACTATGAACATAGTTCTTATGTCATTGTTCCACTCTTTGCCATGTACCACCATAATTGTTGGCCACATACTCTTGCTTCAATGCCATTCTTCAGTGGTCTTGCATCTGTCTTGTGTAGTGTTTGCGTTATAATTGTTTCATGTCTTAAAGGGGGGCCAAAAATATTTGATGACATGACTGTACTGGATGGCAGATTTTGGATTGAGTTAATCATTGCATATGCTAGAGGTGGCACTAGGATTGCAAGACATAATTGCACAAAGGGCTCAATTTTTATGGTTGTGTCAGACTATTGTCCTCGTGCTAGCATGATATTTTCTTGTCATGGCTTGTGGGAATTAATAGCCAACATGAGTCTGATGAATATCTTCGGAGGCCTAGTTTGGACTTCTACAACTTTTGTGCTTGCTATGAATATAGAACACGTGTTCAACAAGAAAGATGTGCATAATAGCCTTTGTGTAGTGGAGTATCTTTTCCATTTGTCACTGGTGGAGTTTTATCACAGTGATATTGGACTCATTTTCCTACTGGTCTATACTTGTTGGATGATTTGCTTAGGAGCATGAAAATTAGACTGCAACCTATCCTGGTTCTCAACTCTTATGATTGGCAAAGCAGGTGCAAGTTTTCTCTAGTACAGAATGCTCGGCTTTTGGTATTTGCACCTGTCTGGGGATTGGTTCAGTGATGGTTCTTAATGTACAGCAGAAAGTTAATGAGACTCTCTCTATGCCGATTGAACTCTCTAATTGCACTTGCCCTCTCTTTGACCTTGAGGACAAGGTCAATCTCTATGGGGAGAGTAATGTCATGATTCTGCCAAACATTAATGGGACCCAAAGAGGACACGTGGCTTATGATCACCCAACAAGTATTGTGCCTTTGCATGATGCTGTTAGCAATAACCGAATGGAATCTCAACAATATGAAAGCAACGCTATATATGCGGAGGAGGTTAGTGAGAAGGGTGTGGATGATTTTGGATGATCTTCTCTTTTTGGTCCCGCTCTTGGGAATCCTCTCTCTGTGGCTTTCGTATCTTCCCCTCCCCTCTGTATCTTTCCTCTGTTTCTATCAGTTGTTTACAATACTATTTGAATGTATTCTTATATGCCTATAGTTATAACTGGGTTGAATATTAAATATATGCTGATGATTCCACTGTGTTGAGGTATTTTGGAATTGAGATCATTACAGTCTATTGGACGGAATTACCAAAACTTCCATTATTTATACATTGTGTGCAGAAGCAGTCCATTCAGCTTTCAGGGACAACTCTTCTTCTTCTTCTTCTATTACTTGGCAAGAGATCCTTGCGCTTCTCTATAATTTTAGCTCTTACGATGTTGATGTTATTTCTAAATATTTCTTTTTTAGGCTTAACTCTTTTAATGTAGGATATCTTAGTTACTTTACTTTGTAACCTTTTATTATTAATTTTATCATTTTTGTTGTGTTTCAAAAAAAATCATTGATCCTTCAAGTTTGCCCTCATTTTGATTTTGATATCTTAAATTTCAAACAATAGCTGAAGGACAAAATAGTTCAAGTTTTTTTGAATCATAAGTATCATTGTTTTAAATGAGAAGAAAATGGAGGGACCAAAACCTCTGACTTGAAACTCAAGGGATTAAAATCAAAATGAAAATAAATTTGAATGTTTAAAAATTGTACTCTTCCAGTTCTTAATATAAAACCTATTTAATTAATTTGATTATATTAAGAAATGAATAAGTTAGTTAATTATAAGAAATATGACATATTTTTTCTAAAACATCATAATCATCTTTCTTAATATTCTCCCTTGCTCTCTTATTTGATTATAGTTAAGGGAGTATCAACAAAGGTAATTTAGAAAAAATGATAAATATGGGAAATAGATCTTACATTTAAAACTAAAATTAACTTAATAATTAGGTCTTACATTACATTGAGAACTGAAAGAGTATTAATCATTTTTTTTTTGTAAAAAAGTAGCAGAGCACTAAGTGCTGCAGCTTAAACAAATTTAATCTTCAAAAAATGCCTTTACCTTACGTCTAACTAAAAGACAAAAGTCAATGATACAAGAAGCCACCAAATACTGCATCATTTTTCTTTTTAACTCTTCATTGTCATCAACTCACCCATTTAATGACAAGTTTAACTGCGAAAAGCTTGATGAGTCTTAAATAGTTGGGAGATAAACAATTGCTAAAAGACGGAGACAATTGTATTGAATGAGACTAATGCAAATGTAGAAGGTGGAATCACATGCAACCAATTACGAAGGATCAAACTTACTGATATGCCAAACTTTAAGATGTTTTCTTCACAAAATCACACATTCAAATTCTCAGAATTAGAGAAGATAAAAATAACTGGATGTCCTGAAATGAAAATGTTTTGTCCAAGACTCTTCAAAACAACAGGGTTGTTTAAAATGAAAGTAGAAGAACATGATGTGGAATGGGAGATGAACGAGACCTTAGGTACGGTATAAACCCCCCCCCCCCAAAAAAAAGAAAACAAATACTGTTTAGAAAAATGTATATTTAATGACGAGGGAAATAGAAAAATTGATTATATCGCGCGCCCATGCCAACGTTGTCTGTCTTCAAAATTTCCTTTTCTTTTCCTAGGCTCTAACTAATACTACCTCCGATCCTAATTATAAGATCTTGTTTATAATCTAGGTATGGCAAGATGGTGTTAATATGTAGAAAGATAAACCCATCATCCATCTTATGATGTTCAGGTTTGTTAGCTTTAGGATTTTGTTGCTAAAGAATTTTCTCTTTTCTGAAACTGTTTGTATCTTTTATTTACTGTCTCTCTGTTTTCCTCTAGTAGCAACTTACTATGATATACGCCAACTTCTCTTCTCTTTAAATTGTTTTTATCTTTTTGCAATGTTTGTTTGTGCTTCATCCCTTAAAAATAGAGTTGCTCATTGGAATTTATTTCAATATTTATTTTCCAGTTGTAGTTACTATAATACCAACAAAACAGCTTCATATATTAAGGTGGGAAACAGGGGAGATATCTTTTCCTTGCTTCAAATTGAGTATGCTACTCTATCTAATGACATGGATATATATGTACACACGTAGAATTTAAACATAATCTTAATAGCCTTCTGCTTTTTCCGTGCTTGATTAATGTAGGTGCTGTTGGCGATGATGTTGACACTTGATGAAGAATGTAGACAGACGCTAGTGCAATGATTTTTTTGGTTCAATTTTCAAATTATATATTTTAGTAGTTACTACCTCCGGTCCTTAATATAAAATCCTATTTGACTTTTATTTTGGTCCTAAATATAAAATCCTAATCCACTTTGTCTCATATTTATGTATTTTTTCCAAGGTAGTCCTTCTAATAATTGCAGTTCTAGCCAATATTATTAATTAGTAAGGATATTTTAGGAAAGACAATACCTATTTATTACAAATAACTAACTTAAACTTCTTTCCTTAATCTCCTCAAATTAGTCAACTGGGTCTTATAACTAAGACTACAGGTAGTATTTGATAAACGAGATTCTGTTTTTATCATAAACAATAATCCTCCCAATAAATTGGGTTATGAATGACTTGATTCTGGTCAAAACTTTACCTTAAGGCACGGTTTGCTTTACTGTGTACTAATCTAATGTATAAAGACTCTTAAATTGGTGTGTTGTGATTCTAAAGTTCTACTTTTGGTCCCAAAAAAAAAAAAAAAAAGATTCTGAAGTTCTAGTTAAGCTTCCTTACTATGATTTCATTTGGAGGTGGAAGCACTAAGGTACAAATAACGAACGGCTTTAATCTTTTATCCTTAAGCGAAAATTGCTCAATTTAATTTAGTTTCACTTTGAAACATTTTTATGATATTTCCTATCGGAATAAATGTCCGGTTTGAAAGCACGTGGCAGGAGACGTTTATGGTGGTTGGCTGGATATGAAGTTTGATACTCTACAAGAGAGATCAAGGAAAAACATATTTAAAAAAAATGAATTCTCAGTAATCAAAATGCTCTATTTCTGGATGGAGAAACAGAGAAGAACACAGTGAGTTACTTATCCTACGAGTTTCCATAAAATGTGTACAAGAAAAACAGATATCCAATAAATAGGTTTATTTGCAGAGCCAAAATTGAGAAACACCTCACCTATGAGAGGAGGACTGAGTAGAAAAATAAATAGGGAGATGGATTTTACAGTTGATTATATAATACTCTTCCGGTCCTTAATATAAGACCCATTTAACTAATTTGATTAGATTAAGGAAGTTAGGTAAGTTAGTTAAATTATAAAAAATATGACATATTTTTTCTAAAACACCATAATCATCTTTTTTAATACCCACTTTTTCTCTTCTACTTGATTATAGTTGAGAGAGTATCATAAGGGTAATTTAGAGAAAATTGATAAATATGAAAAATGGGTTTTATATTTAGGACCAAAACCAACTCAATAATTAGGTCCTATATTAAGGACCGGAGGAATAGTAATCTTGTACCATTGCACAATAATTTCCTTCGGGTTGCTACATTCAAAATCGATGTAATGCTTTCGTTGACTGAGTTATCATGTATAAGAACTAGCAGACACATGAACTCCCAGAAAGACTTTGACATAAAGCAATATTATATGTGATACACATGCTTCGCCAAAGCATTTTAGTTTCTGGAAATCCAATATGTCATCTAAACCCATGCAGAAATATAGGAAGTGGGTACAGAGCCAACCTTAGTACAGCTAGTGAGAGGATCACCGCCTACTTTCACAAGCAGAGATGTTTAGGACGAGTTTCTGGACTTTGATTCGCCTCATTAGGTTCGAAGACTTCTTTTCCGAGGCCTACATAAACATTCATACAAAACACAATCCCAAATAACCGGATTTGATCGTACGCCATTGGTGCCTCCATGTTTCCATTTTTCAAGCATTCTAGTTTCGATATATGTATGCCTTAATCTTTATGCCTTAGTTGCCGATGAGTGATAGGCTCTGCTATTGTCTCATGAATTATTCAAGCGTTCTTGTTTTGTTATGCTCAACTCTTCTATGGCCATACTTCACTGATGCAATGACATATTCTTGACTTTCCTAACAGCCCAACATAAAAAAGGAAAAGAAGCAGCCTCTTCTTGTTATACTGCCTCCTACCTCCCATGCTTTGCCCTAATTTATTTATTTATTTTGTTTTTCATATTTCTTTATTTTTTAAAATAATTAGGGATATTAAAAGTTTTTTAAATGGTAGTTTTAACTAACATACATGATTACTAAAAAAATTCTAAAAAAGATAACATTTTTATTACAAATAATTAACTTAACAAATTTTTTTAATTTATTTAAATTAATTAACTAGCTATTATATTAAGAATTGATATAGTATTTAAACTAACAGTGTGTGTGGCACTCGTTTTATTGTTTCTACAAGTCCTCTGTTTGCTAAGTAGACTCTTCTTTTGTTCTATTTTTTTTTCCCCCCTTTGTTCTCACTTTCAGTTGGTGTAAACTTCTCTATTCATTCTCTTCAATTCCTCTTATTGACTTTCAAATCAAAAGGAAGAAAGAGAGCTCACTTAAACAAATATCTGTCTCTATCTCAAAGGCAGTGGGAAACAAATTTAATATGCTAGCATCATTATTTTGCTGCATACGTATCTCTTCTATTATTCGTTTTAGTTGGCGGCATTACTCTTTTACTGAAAAGATTTCGGATTATAGGGTAAATGTGGTTGGGGGACACCTTGGATATTTGATTTTCTCCGGTGGGCAACATGAGGATCTGAAGAAGAAAGTGAAGGAACTGGAGGATGAACAAACCAGTGTGCAGCATTTAATTGATGTCAAAGTTGAGCATTGGATGAGATAACAAGGCATATGTATATAACAATTGTGTGAAGAAGAGATAGTCAGCCATATGGTGTGTTCAAATTAATTATTTATGCTCATTTTGTCTCTTGTTTTAGCTTGTTACTATACTTCAGACTTATGCTATGAAAATCAATTTCACGAGAATTACTTTGTTGATTGTTCTTTGAAAAAAGGGGGAAAAAAAGAGTTACTTCGCTTAGGATCCTATTTTGCGGCTTTTTATTCTTTTAATTAATATAGTTTTAATAAACTTGACAATTTACTTTCCCTATAGTTATAGCTTTAAAAATCGTTTACTTATCCCGAACGAATTCAGGATGTTTGTTTTTTGAATAGAATTATTCTTTTCAATATTTGAGACGCTTAGATATATCAGGCAACAAATTCTAAGGAATGTTTCATCTTGTATAGACGGTGTTGGAATTATTTGATCTATATATCTGAATTAAATTTTTGGTAGTGAATTAAAATGCGAAGTTGATTAAGAATATGTTTATATTGGATGATTAATTAATTACTAGGTTGATTTTTCTCTCGGACGCAAAAAAAGTGCTAATAATACGAAAATAAAAATTGTAATAATACAGTTACCATTAATTAAATCATAAAAATTCTAACAATGCTAAGATGTAGTGCATGTTTATTATTTATGTCAGCTCATCAAAGTTATTTTGTTTTTATCTTATTTCCCCTTAATAGGCGTGAATTCCAAAGTTAGAGATGTTGGAATGATCCAATTTAAACAGCTCATCAAAGTTATTATTCACAGTGCAAAACTGTGGATTTCACGCGCTCAAGTTCTTAAGCAAGATTCTGTTGCTTGCTTCTACCTTTGCGGAAGAGGATAGTAGGATACTCTCTCAGCGTCCAAACTGCAGCCGTTGAGTTGAGAAGAGGGCATAATGTGCCACATCATTATGCTATTGAAAATATGAAAAATTACCAGCTTTGAAATTTTTTTCAGGAAAAATCACAAAAAACCCTTAAAATTATGAAATTGCAAAATAAATATTTAAATTAATAAAATTGTTGTAAAAAACCAACTCTTAAATATGAATTATAAAATATTAGAGAAAAGACCAAAATACCCTTTTCTTCTCTATTTTCCAATCTCATCCTCTCCTCTCCTCTTTCCTCCTCTTCTCCTTCTTCTTCCTTCTCCTACTCTTTTTTCTCTTCCTTACCACTCACCAACGCTCATGATTTTTATTTTGCCATCTATGTTCTTGCATTTTGAATTTTTTTTTAATCGATGAGGATATAAACCCAGTTAAAAATTTGTTGTGAATATGTTGGTTTATATTTGTTCTTACTGTAATCCGGACTGGAAGATGTTTTACATCTTTTAAGGGACTGTGAGTATGCTAGAAGCTCGTGGCAGCCGGTGACACTATTCTTCTTCTTCTTCTTCTTCTTATTCCCCCCCCCCTTTGCTGCTCAACGACGTGGCTGCCATCAATTTAAAAAGACTCGGGATTAATGTAGATGGGCCATGGCATTTGTTTTGGGAAGTGGCCGGAAGTTATAGACTTGAAGAAATAATAGTACTCCTCCGGTCCTTAATATAAGACTCATTTAACTAATTTGATTAGATTAAGGAAGTTAGGTAAGTTAGTTAATTATAAGAAAAGTGACACATTTTTCCTAAAATATCATATTCATCCTTCTTAATACCTCATCTCCCTTTTCTACTTGATTATGGTTGAGAGAGTATCTATAGGGGTAATTTAGAGAATATTTATAAATCTGAGAAATGGGTCTTATATTTAGGACCAAAATCCAATTCAAGAATTGGGTCCTATATTAAGGACCGGAGGAGTATTTTTCATGAGAGTTTTGTTAAGCCTTCGAACACAAACTTGGTCATTATGCAATCATGGAAGGGTTTTGTACTGATTCAGAAAATGAATTACTGTAAAATGCTCCAATTGCAAATCATAATGTGCTCATAAAAAAACCCGCAAACATGAACAACATTGGAATAATTTGTCTTGAATTGATTTTTATGTCTAAAAAACTTGAATTGTGAGTGAAGCATCAAACTATTAAGATCCTTGTTTTGCTTGAACAAGAAATTCAAAATGATTGCTGTCAAACACATACTGATTTTCTACTATTAGTGATCACATTGTGGTTATTTCCCCATAAAGACCGGTGATTGATAGTTAAATCATGAAAATTGACATTAACTTATGTTGTAGTAAAAAATTGACATTATTTTCACAATTTAGTTGCTAATAATAAGTTTAGTATAAAAAATAAAGTGTTTAAAAGCTATTCACAACAACTTAAATTTAGCCGAAATTGACACTAACTCTACAATTCAGTTATTAATGACAAGTCTAATATGAAAATAACAAGTCTATTAAATTAGATACTAACTTAAGCTATTCACTGAGCTGTAAACTACCTTATGTGAATGATACCTACTCATAGTTCAACTAATAAATTTATTTTATCTAGGATAAGCTTGAGGTCTTTTTAATAATTAATTTAGAAATTTGTTCAATCATTGTAAATAAGCATGTTAGCAAAACAGATAAGGCAAAAGGTTGGCAAGATGCTAACACCTGGTTCTGATAATAAATTTGACGACTTCGAGATCAGACGGAAGGCTATGGCTAAATCTTCGCAAATATTTATTGAAAAATATATAGGTAAAATGCGGTGAGAGTTTCTAATGTTTAAAAATTATTAATACCTTTTTTTGTGCGGCCAACAAATTTCTAAATCAATTATTAAAAAGGCCTCAACTTATCCTAGATAACATAAATTTATTAGTTCAACTATGAGTAGGTATTATTTACATAAGGTAATATATAACTTAGTGAATAGCTTAAATTGGTATTTAATTTTTAATAGACTTATTATTTCCCATACCAAATTTGTCATTTGCAACTAAATTATGAAAATATTGTTAATTTCTACTAAAATTTAAGTTCTTATGAATAGATTTTCAATACTTGGTATTTCTCATATGAAACTTGCCATTAGCAACTAATTTATGACAATAATGTTAACTTCAGCTAAAACTTGTGTTACTGTGAATAATTTTTTCACACTTGTTATTTCAAATACTAGACTTGGCATTAGCAACTAAATTGTAAAAATAATACTACTTCGGTCCTAAATATAAACTTATTTTGTAGTGTAATTTATACTATAAAATGAATTTTATATTTATGACCGGAAGAGTATCAATTTATGCTAAAACTTAAGTTATTGTGAATAACTTTTCAAACATTTGTTATTTTTCATACTATATTTTTTATTTTGATAATTAAATTGTGAAAATAATGCTTCTAAGCATAAAATATCTCTTAAATTGTTTAATATTTGTGTGTGTGTTCGTATACGTACAGCAGAAAGCACTTATCATATATCAACCTGAGCGATCATCTCATTCATTTTCCAAGGGGTCGAGAGAAAATAAAGGAATTTTAGTGTCCACTTATCATGCATCTCTATATAATTCCAACAATCAATGTTCCAGATTTAGCTCTCGCAGCAGGTCGACCTCGCCAATCAACACTTTCATTAACAATGAACACTTCTGCTTCTTCTTCGAACTTGTTTTGCATATTCAACAAATTGACAAAATTACTACTATTACCACACACTTCCGTGTATAATTAATGAACCAGGTGCTGATGGGTGTACGTGGTCAAATTGAACAGAGAAATACTGATGAAGAAAATAATGAGAATAAAGGATCTTGATAAATAAGGAAGATCGAGCTAACGCAATTGTTACATGTTAATACAGAAGAGAGAACTGTAAAGGTCTTGATGAAGCACAATAGCACCGGAGGCCTTGAATGTTTATAGATTGCAGAGAAAAGAGAAGGATTAAAAGAGGGAGAGGAAGAGAAAAAAGAAGGGGAAGAAAAAAGGGGTGTTTTAATCTTTTCCCAACATTTCGTATTCATACTTAAGACCCAGCTTTTGATAACAATTTTGTTAATTTAAGCACTTATTTTGCTATTTCATAATTTCAAGGGTTTTTATTTGTGATTGTCCCTATTTTTTAAGAAGTTTTTAGCGTGGAATATCCGGTTTTTTTTTACACCTGCCAAGGATTTAAGAGAGGTGCAACCTCTCCACGAAAACACTTAGAGGATTTAAGAGAGGTGCAACCTCTCCACGAACACTTAGACGAGTTCAGAACTATATTTATTTTCAGGAAAAAACTCAAGTTTTTGTATACATAAATATGATAATTGAGAGCAATTCATATGAACCAAATATATTTATCCAAGTAGTCATATGAAATTCTACAATCATCAGAGTAGAGTAGCAAGGAAAACTTACAAATACGTCTCTCATGCTAGATAGTTTGAAAAAGCAATTCATAATGCTCTTGGTCTTGATCTGGATTAGAACAACTAAAATTATTCAAATATTGTCAATAGAAAAAACATTGGGATCTCTTTTAACTGGGAGGTGGGCACAGTAATGAAATTGGAAAAAAGCCATCACTAGTTAAGAAACCTCAAGAGCCTATGAATTAGGTTTTTTTCAGATATTCGCTTAGGCAGCCATCAAAAGTTAACCACCGTCAAGGTCAACAAATGACTAAAAGGATTGAGTCTAAAACTCTACCTGAACTAAACCTAATAGACTAACGGGCCATACTTAGGATATTTTAATTAACACAAAAAATAATATATATAATATATATAATTAAAATATGTTAAAGTTTGAAACATGGTAGCGTTAGGGTGCACAAATACCACCTCGTTGTCTTATTTAGAGGGGGGGGGGGGGGCGATGTCAAGAGGTAGAACCAAACGCTTCTCGTTCAGGTTTGATTGAAAAAAAAATTACACTAGGAGGTTGCGCCTGGTTCCCCGACTACTTCCTACACGTTTTTTTAAAAAAGTAATTATCTTGGCCGTCGCTACCTCATCATGAAACACACTTTTCCCAAAATAATAATAATAATAAAATAATAATAATAAGCCGTACCGAAAGCTACCTCGTTAAGATTTTTTCAGGGTTAATATAATTTTTAAATTTATCTTTATTTTGGTTTTGGTTCATAAATTCAAACTATAGGTTTTGATCTTTTAAGGACAAAATGATTCAAACTATTATTGAAATATAGGAATCAATATTTTAAATGAAAAGAAAATTAAAGGATCAAAACTTATGACTTAAAATTTGAGCAACTAAAATAAAGACAAATTTAAAAAAATTAATTTCTTTTAAATAGCAGAGCACTTTAGCTTTAAAAAGCTGAATCTTCAAAAAATGCCTTTACTTGCGTCTAACTAGGTAAAAGACAAATTGTGACCCAAAAAAAAAAACTAGATAAAAGACAAAGTAAACGCTGCAAGGAGCACCAAATACTACGTCGTTTTCCCGTTAATTGCTGTGGGTTTCACGCTTCATAATCATACAACGTGATTTTGTACTATCTTATGTTTTAATTATAAGTTTTATTTGTTAGACTATAAATAAAATCTTATAATAAGAATAGTAGGTAGTATTATTTAGCTGTATTCAATTATAGCCGCTACATCATTGAATCCTCTAGCCCCAAGAGACCTTGGCATCCCCAAAAAACAGCTTCCTATCTTACGTCTCTTTTTTGGCGAGAAAAAACAAGTCAAAACTCTTAGGAAGGAGCACCCAAAATGAATCTAAAAAAATGCCCACGTTAGAGCTACCTTTTCTCTTTTAATTGCTGTGGGTTCTCACACTTCATTGTCATACGACCTCGGGTTTTATTCATAGTTTTATTCAAACAGGCCATTTTTTCCCTTTATACCCTCCCCTGTGCGTGTGTTATTTAATTATATACCATGTGTTTGCCTTCTTTTTTAAAAGAATATATTGATCCCAAAAAAAGAAAATAATTACTCAAAACTTTCAATAACATCTAAGCAACCTATAATAATAAGTTTAGAGTATAAAATGATATATATTTATAAATAATTTCTTGTACTTATTTTGTAATTATTTATCTTTTTGGGAATCTCATTGTAATTTCTCCTTTCTTTTTCCCCTATTGCCTGTGTGTATTTTTTTTATTAATATATAAAAGACAACCATTTCAATTGATATTGGACATGATATCTATGCAAAATTTGAATTTGAATTTTCATAATTAGGTAGTATTATTTGATTTAAAAATTTACAGTATTTCTAATTTAAATATATTTTATCCATTAAATATAATTTTTTGCTATTATGATAATTTGAAATTATTATATTTTATAAATTCATATTTTTAATTTTTTTTGTTATTTATAAAAGTCATACTTACTTTGGTCATACAAACTAAACTTACTTATCCAACCATAATCCAAACAGTTTTTTTACAAATTAACTTTTATAAAAGTCAATCCAAACATAAATTATGTTATCCCATCTAATATTTTTAAAAATCAGATTAAAAATAATTACTTTTTCTATCACCAATCTAAACGAAGCCATAAAAAAAGGCAAGCGCTAAATGTGAATTCAAAGGGGACAATGGATTTTTTTCCGCAATTTAATTTAGAGTAAAGAAAAAGGGGCTGTGAAGTTAATTTAAAGGATTTTTTAATTTTAGTATATGGATGTAATTTTAATATGAAATAATAAAAATTTTAAATATTAGGAAAAGATGAGTGATCCATTTACAAGTTCTTGAAATCAGTATTCTTGATGTAATTTACTAAGTCGCCTACTCATTATGGTAATTCTTTTATTAATTATAATTTTATAGGTAATTTTCACAACCGAAAGCATGGCTTTAAATTTGGAGAATATCATCATGATAAGGGATGTTTTTCCTAAAGTGAAAACTCTTATGTAGGAGGCTTTCAGAATGAAGGGATAACCTTTCCCTGTAACTCTCTAAGAAGATTTCCCAAGTTGGAAAAGCTTTATGTGGAGCATTGTTCCTTTGAGGAGATATTTCCCTTACACGACCATATTCTTGATTTTATGGGAAAATCCCACTATTTTAGGAATTATGCATTGCCTATTTGGACAGCTCAAGAGCATATGGAAAGATGATTCTCAACTACCACTAATGCATCAAGATCTGAAATATATTGAAGTCAAAAGTTGTTGTAATTTGGTCAAGTTGGCACCATCCTCTGCTTCATTTCAAAAACTGAGAATGCTGTTTGTATTCATATTGGATTGGCTCATCTATTTAGTGACAAGTTTGACTGTTAAAATTTTGGTGAGTCTTGTATTTTTAAGATAAATGATTGCAAAAAAATGGAAGAAATTGTAATGAATGAGACCAGCGAAGATGTAGAAGGTGGAATCACATTCAACCAACTCCAGAGAATCGAACTTACTAATATGCCAAGCTTGAAGATGTTTTTCTTCATGAAGTTGCACCCTTCGAATTTCCAGAATTAAAAGTGATACAAA
>NW_021636869.1:0-31585 GCF_004799145.2 Neltuma alba
TTTGAATGTATTCTCATATGCCTATAGTTATAACTGGGTTGAATATTAATATATGTTGATGATTCCATTGTGTTGAGGTATTTTGGAATTGAGATCATTACAAATGGTGCTTTCATTGAGAGTAACCCCTTCTATGATGGTTGAAATGAACCCGAATTAGATGAGTGTGAAGCAGGGATCAAGCAGTTTGCTACTAAGATAGAACATTGTGCTTCTGATATGATTACAAGAATGGATCATATTATTTTAAAACTGGAATTGCTGAATTCTAAATTCAACGCTAACATCGAATCTGATGAGGATAATTCTATCTATCAGAGAATGAGGCTACCAGTGTTGCGATGAAGGATTTCTCTTGCTTGGACGGAATTGAAGCGATGTTGAAACGTAGGGGATTAATCAATGATCCCCCACCCTCTCAGAGTCCAAGCCTATATGCACTCGCTCGCTGTCAACTAATGAATCTTTTTTACAGCCAAAATGAACTCGTCGCAGGGTCGTCCCTCCTACACATTTGATATTCATCAGTCTTCCTTGTGTCACGATAAGATTGAAGTTCTATGGTCAACGGACTATCTACCTATTCTGGAACAGAGTGATGGGATAAACGATGACGAGGTGGATACCGATGATCATACCATTACTAACTCTAACAACTCTGATGTTGTGAGCTTCGATGCAACCACAGGGTCGCTCCAATCCAGGAAGTATCTAGAGAGAATGAAGAGGTTCTTCCGATTCCTGCATTTTATTCTTTCCAGGCATGCACGGCTTTACGCCCCAACTATTTACAGCCCAAATTCAGTCTATGCAATTCGCCTTCAGCTACCCCGCCATCCATCCCCATTTTCAGTGAGAGACAGGAGTTAGCTGATAGCCAAACTACAATGAATTTCTGTTGCCTTATTATTGTTCTGTTCCTCTGGCAACGACAATTGGGTCCATTGATTTTCTCTTTGCTTTTTACCGAAGACTGATGGAATTGAGGGCACAAATCGGGGATTGATTGTTCAATGGGTATTTGATCCTGGCTCAGCAATGGAATCTCCATATGGTTGCGTAAATTTGCCAAGAATGAACATCTGACAGGTTACAGGACTACTTACTTTGCAAATACCCAATCTAAATCTGTTTGGCAAATTTATATAGCTTCTTTCGCATATCTATTACATGTGGTGGATATGAGAACAATGGGTAATATTTGGGAATTTCAATGCCTCTTAGTCCTACCATCTCTTATTTGACTTGGACTGTTAATGGCTTTAGCAGACTCCTTCTATGTGATAAAGATTATAAGTTTGAGTCATCTGATGTAAAATTTCTACCTCTTATTTGTAACGCAATCCAGAAATATCGACAACAGGTAGAAGGGGCAGTTGCTGCTCAGAAATTTAAGATGAGAATACCAAGAGATTGCAGGTATATGGATAATCAATGCCTTCCACGTGTACTGCTTCATGTTGAAATTGGGTTCGAAGCATTCTACATGATTACAATGTGTATATGGGACACTAATATTGAAAGACATTCAAAAAACTTTGCAGCAATGGATTTCTGTTCATTCTCTTATTTTGGAATTAAATTACTCAATCAACAATGGGTTGTTGAATTGGATCTCGTTTATATTTTTGATCCTGGTATTTATGACTTCCCTTGGTTGCCTATATCAATTCGTGCTGCAAGTACAGTAATGTTCATAGCTTTGATTTTCCATAATGCTTTGATGGGGCTAAAGGTGTTCATGAATAATGAGAATTGTGTGAAGTTGACATTGCATACCCACCTGAACAATATGGATGCGGCTAAAACGAATCATGATTTACTAATAAGCATTTTAGCAGGGGCAAGGAAGTTACAAAATGTTCGGTGGCTTATACTAGTTGAGCAATATGGACTTACATTAATTTATTTGGACACCTTGCAGCGCATAGGCTTTATTCCTCTGCATTAAGGTTCTTTCAACTCCTTGATTTGATAACCATTGGATCTTACCATATATTACACGTTTGTTTGGACTATGAACATAGTTCTTATGTCATTGTTCCACTCTTTGCCATGTACCACCATAATTGTTGGCCACATACTCTTGCTTCAATGCCATTCTTCAGTGGTCTTGCATCTGTCTTGTGTAGTGTTTGCGTTATAATTGTTTCATGTCTTAAAGGGGGGCCAAAAATATTTGATGACATGACTGTACTGGATGGCAGATTTTGGATTGAGTTAATCATTGCATATGCTAGAGGTGGCACTAGGATTGCAAGACATAATTGCACAAAGGGCTCAATTTTTATGGTTGTGTCAGACTATTGTCCTCGTGCTAGCATGATATTTTCTTGTCATGGCTTGTGGGAATTAATAGCCAACATGAGTCTGATGAATATCTTCGGAGGCCTAGTTTGGACTTCTACAACTTTTGTGCTTGCTATAATAATAGAACACGTGTTCAACAAGAAAGATGTGCATAATAGCCTTTGTGTAGTGGAGTATCTTTTCCATTTGTCACTGGGAGTTTTATCACAGTGATATTGGACTCATTTTCCTATTGGTCTATACTTGTTGGATGATTTGCTTAGGAGCATGAAAATTAGACTGCAACCTATCCTGGTTCTCAACTCTTATGATTGGCAAAGCAGGTGCAAGTTTTCTCTAGTACAGAATGCTCGGCTTTTGGTATTTGCACCTGTCTGGGGATTGGTTCAGTGATGGTTCTTAATGTACAGCAGAAAGTTAATGAGACTCTCTCTATGCCGATTGAACTCTCTAATTGCACTTGCCCTCTCTTTGACCTTGAGGACAAGGTCAATCTCTATGGGGAGAGTAATGTCATGATTCTGCCAAACATTAATGGGACCCAAAGGGACACGTGGCTTATGATCACCCAACAAGTATTGTGCCTTTGCATGATGCTGTTAGCAATAACCGAATGGAATCTCAACAATATGAAAGCAACGCTATATATGCGGAGGAGGGTTAGTGAGAAGGGTGTGGATGATTTTGGATGATCTTCTCTTTTTGGTCCCGCTCTTGGGAATCCTCTCTCTGTGGCTTTCGTATCTTCCCCTCCCCTCTGTATCTTTCCTCTGTTTCTATCAGTTGTTTACAATACTATTGAATGTATTCTTATATGCCTATAGTTATAACTGGGTTGAATATTAAATATATGCTGATGATTCCACTGTGTTGAGGTATTTTGGAATTGAGATCATTACAGTCTATTGGACGGAATTACCAAAACTTCCATTATTTATACATTGTGTGCAGAAGCAGTCCATTCAGCTTTCAGGGACAACTCTTCTTCTTCTTCTTCTATTACTTGGCAAGAGATCCTTGCGCTTCTCTATAATTTTAGCTCTTACGATGTTGATGTTATTTCTAATATTTTCTTTTTTAGGCTTAACTCTTTTAATGTAGGATATCTTAGTTACTTTACTTTGTAACCTTTTATTATTAATTTTATCATTTTTGTTGTGTTTCAAAAAAAATCATTGATCCTTCAAGTTTGCCCTCATTTTGATTTTGATATCTTAAATTTCAAACAATAGCTGAAGGACAAAATAGTTCAAGTTTTTTTGAATCATAAGTATCATTGTTTAAATGAGAAGAAAATGGAGGGACCAAAACCTCTGACTTGAAACTCAAGGGATTAAAATCAAAATGAAAATAAATTTGAATGTTTAAAAATTGTACTCTTCCAGTTCTTAATATAAAACCTATTTAATTAATTTGATATATTAAGAAATGAATAAGTTAGTTAATTATAAGAAATATGACATATTTTTTCTAAAACATCATAATCATCTTTCTTAATATTCTCCCTTGCTCTCTTATTTGATTATAGTTAAGGAGTATCAACAAAGGTAATTTAGAAAAAAATGATAAATATGGGAAATAGATCTTACATTTAAAACTAAAATTAACTTAATAATTAGGTCTTACATTACATTGAGAACTGAAAGAGTATTAATCATTTTTTTTTGTAAAAAAGTAGCAGAGCACTAAGTGCTGCAGCTTAAACAAATTTAATCTTCAAAAAATGCCTTTACCTTACGTCTAACTAAAAGACAAAAGTCAATGATACAAGAAGCCACCAAATACTGCATCATTTTTCTTTTTAACTCTTCATTGTCATCAACTCACCCATTTAATGACAAGTTTAACTGCGAAAAGCTTGATGAGTCTTAAATAGTTGGGAGATAAACAATTGCTAAAAGACGGAGACAATTGTATTGAATGAGACTAATGCAAATGTAGAAGGTGGAATCACATGCAACCAATTACGAAGGATCAAACTTACTGATATGCCAAATTTTAAGATGTTTTCTTCACAAAATCACACATTCAAATTCTCAGAATTAGAGAAGATAAAAATAACTGGATGTCCTGAAATGAAAATGTTTTGTCCAAGACTCTTCAAAACAACAGGGTTGTTTAAAATGAAAAAAGTAGAAGAACATGATGTGGAATGGGAGAATGAACGAGACCTGGTACGGTATAAACCCCCCCCCCCAAAAAAAAAAAAAAGAAAACAAATACTGTTTTAAAAAATGTATATTTAATGACGAGGGAAATAGAAAAATTGATTATATCGCGCGCCCATGCCAACGTTGTCTGTCTTCAAAATTTCCTTTTCTTTTCCTAGGCTCTAACTATACTACCTCCATCCTAATTATAAGATCTTGTGTGTAATCTAGGTATGGCAAGATGGTGTTAATATGTAGAAAGATAAACCCATCATCCATCTTATGATGTTCAGGTTTGTTAGCTTTAGGATTTTGTTGCTAAAGAATTTTCTCTTTTCTGAAACTGTTTGTATCTTTTATTTACTGTCTCTCTGTTTTCCTCTAGTAGCAACTTACTATGATATACGCCAACTTCTCTTCTCTTTAATTGTTTTTATCTTTTTGCAATGTTTGTTTGTGCTTCATCCCTTAAAAATAGAGTTGCTCATTGGAATTTATTTCAATATTTATTTTCCAGTTGTAGTTACTATAATACCAACAAAACAGCTTCATATATTAAGGTGGGAACAGGGGAGATATCTTTTCTTGCTTCAAATTGAGTATGCTACTCTATCTAATGACATGGATATATATGTACACACGTAGAATTTAAACATAATCTTAATAGCCTTCTGCTTTTCCGTGCTTGATTAATGTAGGTGCTGTTGGCGATGATGTTGACACTTGATGAAGAATGTAGACAGACGCTAGTGCAATGATTTTTTTGGTTCAATTTTCAAATATATATTTTAGTAGTTATACCTCCGGTCCTTAATATAAAATCCTATTTGACTTTTATTTTGGTCCTAAATATAAAATTCTAATCTATTTTGTCTCATATTTATGTATTTTTTCCAAGGTAGTCCTTCTAATAATTGCAGTTCTAGCCAATATTATTAATTAGTAAGGATATTTTAGGAAAGACAATACCTATTTATTACAAATAACTAACTTAAACTTCTTTCCTTAATCTCCTCAAATTAATCAACTGGGTTTTATAACTAAGACTACAGGTAGTATTTGATAAACGAGATTCTGTTTTTATCATAAACAATAATCCTCCCAATAATTGGGTTATGAATGACTTGATTCTGGTCAAAACTTTACCTTAAGGCACGGTTTTGCTTACTGTGTACTAATCTAATGTATAAAGACTCTTAAATTGGTGTGTTGTGATTCTAAAGTTCTACTTTTGGTCCCAAAAAAAAAAAAAAAAAGATTCTGAAGTTCTAGTTAAGCTTCCTTACTATGATTTCATTTGGAGGTGGAAGCACTAAGGTACAAATAACGAACGGCTTTAATCTTTTATCCTTAAGCGAAAATTGCTCAATTTAATTTAGTTTCACTTTGAAACATTTTTATGATATTTCCTATCGGAATAAATGTCCGGTTTGAAAGCACGTGGCAGGAGACGTTTATGGTGGTTGGCTGGATTTGAAGTTTGATACTCTACAAGAGAGATCAAGGAAAAACATATTTAAAAAAATGAATTCTCAGTAATCAAAATGCTCTATTTCTGGATGGAGAAACAGAGAAGAACACAGTGAGTTACTTATCCTATACCTACGAGTTTCCATAAAATGTGTACAAGAAAAACAGATATCCAATAAATAGGTTTATTTGCAGAGCCAAAATTGAGAAACACCTCACCTATGAGAGGAGGACTGAGTAGAAAAATAAATAGGAAGATGGATTTTACAGTTGATTATATAATACTCTTCCGGTCCTTAATATAAGACCCATTTAACTAATTTGATTAGATTAAGAAAGTTAGGTAAGTTAGTTAATTATAAAAAATATGACATATTTTTTCTAAATAACATAATCATTTTTTAATACCCACTTTTTCTCTTCTACTTTGATTAGTTTAGAGAGTATCATATGGTAATTTAGAGAAAATTGATAAATATGAAAATGGGTTTATATTTAGGACCAAAACCAACTCAACAATTAGGGTCCTATATTAAAGACCGGAGGAATAGTAATCTTGTACCATTGCACAATAATTTCCTTCGGGGTTGCTACATTCAAAATCGATGTAATGCTTTCGTTGACTGAGTTATCATGTATAAGAACTAGCAGACACATGAACTCCCAGAAAGACTTTGACATAAAGCAATATTATATGTGATACACATGCTTCGCCAAAGCATTTTAGTTTCTGGAAATCCAATATGTCATCTAAACCCATGCAGAAATATAGGAAGTGCGTACAGAGCCAACCTTAGTACAGCTAGTGAGAGGATCACCGCCTACTTTCACAAGCAGAGATGTTTAGGACGAGTTTCTGGACTTTGATTCGCCTCATTAGGTTCGAAGACTTCTTTTCCGAGGCCTACATAAACATTCATACAAAACACAATCCCAAATAACCGGATTTGATCGTACGCCATTGGTGCCTCCATGTTTCCATTTTTCAAGCATTCTAGTTTCGATATATGTATGCCTTAATCTTTATGCCTTAGTTGCCGATGAGTGATAGGCTCTGCTATTGTCTCATGAATTATTCAAGCGTTCTTGTTTTGTTATGCTCAACTCTTCTATGGCCATACTTCACTGATGCAATGACATTTCTTGACTTTCCTAGCAGCCCAACATAAAAAAGGAAAAGAAGCAGCCTCTTCTTGTTATACTGCCTCCTACCTCCCATGCTTGCCCTAATTTATTTATTTATTTTGTTTTTCATATTTATTTATTTTTTAAAATAATTAGATATTAAAATAATTTTTTTAAATGGTAGTTTAACTAACATACATGATTACTAAAAAAATTCTAAAAAAGATAACATTTTTTTATTATAAATAATTAACTTAACAAATTTTTTTAATTTATTTAAATTAATCAACTAGCTATTATATTAAGAATCGATATAGTATTTAAACTAACAGTGCGTGTGGCACTCGTTTTATTGTTTCTACAAGTCCTCTGTTTGCTAAGTAGACTCTTCTTTTGTTCTATTTTTTTTTCCCCCCCTTTGTTCTCACTTTCAGTTGGTGTAAACTTCTCTATTCATTCTCTTCAATTCCTCTTATTGACTTTCAATCAAAAGAAGAAAGAGAGCTCACTTAAACAAATATCTGTCTCTATCTCAAAGGCAGTGGGAAACAAATTTAATATGCTAGCATCATTATTTTGCTGCATACGTATCTCTTCTATTATTCGTTTTAGTTGGCGGCATTACTCTTTTGCTGAAAAGATTTCGGATTATAGGGTAAATGTGGTTGGGGGACACCTTGGATATTTGATTTTCTCCGGTGGGCAACAATGAGGATCTGAAGAAGAAAGTGAGGAACTGGAGGATGAACAAACCAGTGTGCAGCATTTAATTGATGTCAAAGTTGAGCATTGGATGAGATAACAAGGCATATGTATATAACAATTGTGTGAAGAAGAGATAGTCAGCCATATGTGTGTTCAAATTAATTATTTATGCTCATTTTGTCTCTTGTTTTAGCTTGTTACTATACTTCAGACTTATGCTATGAAAATCAATTTCACGAGAATTACTTTGTTGATTGTTCTTTGAAAAAAGGGGAAAAAAAGAGTTACTACTTCGCTTAGGATCCTATTTTGCGGCTTTTTATTCTTTTAATTAATATAGTTTTAATAAACTTGACAATTTACTTTCCCTATAGTTATAGCTTTAAAATCGTTTACTTATCCGAACGAATTCAGGATGTTTGTTTTTTGAATAGAATTATTCTTTTCAATATTTGAGACGCTTAGATATATCAGGCAACAAATTCTAAGGAATGTTTCATCATCTTGTATAGACGGTGTTGGAATTATTTGATCTATATATCTGAATTAAATTTTTGGTAGTGAATTAAAATGCGAAGTTGATTAAGAATATGTTTATATTGGATGATTATTAATTACTAGGTTGATTTTTCTCTCGGACGCAAAAAAAGTGCTAATAATACGAAAATAAAAATTGTAATAATACAGTTACCATTAATTAAATCATAAAAATTCTAACAATGCTAAGATGTAGTGCATGTTTATTATTTATGTCAGCTCATCAAAGTTATTTTGTTTTTATCTTATTTCCCCTTAATAGGCGTGAATTCCAAAGTTAGAGATGTTGGAATGATCCAATTTAAACAGCTCATCAAAGTTATTATTCACAGTGCAAAACTGTGGATTTCACGCGCTCAAGTTCTTAAGCAAGATTCTGTTGCTTGCTTCTACCTTTGCGGAAGAGGATAGTAGGATACTCTCACAGCGTCCAAACTGCAGCCGTTGAGTTGAGAAGAGGTCATAATGTGCCACATCATTATGCTATTGAAAATATGAAAAATTAACCAGCTTTGAAATTTTTTTCAGGAAAAATCACAAAAAACCCTTAAAATTATGAAATTGCAAAATAAATATTTAAATTAATAAAATTGTTGTAAAAAACCACTCTTAAATATGAATTATAAAATTTAGAGAAAAGACCAAAATACCCTTTTCTTCTCTATTTTCCAATCTCATTCTCTCCTCTCCTCTTTCCTCCTCTTCTCCTTCTTCTTCCTTCTCCTACTCTTTTTTCTCTTCCTTACCACTTACCAACGCTCATGATTTTTATTTTGCCATCTATGTTCTTGCATTTTGAATTTTTTTTTAATCGATGAGGATATAAACCCAGTTAAAAATTTGTTGTGAATATGTTGGTTTATATTTGTTCTTACTGTAATCCGGACTGGAAGATGTTTTTACATCTTTTAAGGGACTGTGAGTATGCTAGAAGCTCGTGGCAGCCGGTGACACTATTCTTCTTCTTCTTCTTCTTATTCCCCCCCCCCCCCTTTGCTGCTCAACGACGTGGCTGCCATCAATTTAAAAGACTCGGGATTAATGTAGATGGGCCATGGCATTTGTTTTGGGAAGTGGCCGGAAGTTATAGACTTGAAGAATAAGTAATAGTCCCTCCGGTCCTTAATATAAGACTCATTTAACTAATTTGATTAGATTAAGGAAGTTAGGTAAGTTAGTTAATTATAAGAAAAGTGACACATTTTTCCTAAAATATCATATTCATCCTTCTTAATACCTCCTCTCCCTTTTCTACTTGATTATGGTTGAGAGAGTATCTATAGGGGTAATTTAGAGAATATTGATAAATGTGAGAAATGGGTCTTATATTTAGGACCAAAATCAACTCAAGAATTGGGTCCTATATTAAGGACCGGAGGAGTATTTTTCATGAGAGTTTTGTTAAGCCTTCGAACACAAACTTGGTCATTATGCAATCATGGAAGGGTTTTGTACAGATTCAGAAAATGAATTACTGTAAAATGCTCCAATTGCAAATCATAATGTGCTCATAAAAAAACCCGCAAACATGAACAACATTGGAATAATTTGTCTTGAATTGATTTTTATGTCTAAAAAACTTGAATTGTGAGTGAAGCATCAAACTATTAAGATCCTTGTTTTGCTTGAACAAGAAATTCAAAATGATTGCTGTCAAACATACTGATTTTCTACTATTAGTGATCACATTGTTGTTATTTCCCAATAAAGACCGGTGATTGATAGTTAAATCATGAAAATTGACATTAACTTATGTTGTAGTAAAAATTGACATTATTTTCACAATTTAGTTGCTAATAATAAGTTTAGTATAAAAAATAAAGTGTTTAAAAGCTATTCACAACAACTTAAATTTAGCCGAAATTGACACTAACTCTACAATTCAGTTATTAATGACAAGTCTAATATGAAAAATAACAAGTCTATTAAAATTAGATACTAACTTAAGCTATTCACTGAGCTGTAAACTACCTTATGTGAATGATACCTACTCATAGTTCAACTAATAAATTTATTTTATCTAGGATAAGCTTGAGGTCTTTTTAATAATTAATTTAGAAATTTGTTCAATCATTGTAAATAAGCATGTTAGCAAAACAGATAAGGCAAAAGGTTGGCAAGATGCTAACACCTGGTTCTGATAATAAATTTGACGACTTCGAGATCAGACGGAAGGCTATGGCTAAATCTTCGCAAATATTTATTGAAAAATATATAGGTAAAATGCGGTGAGAGTTTCTAATGTTTAAAAAATTATTAATACCTTTTTTTGTGCGGCCAACAAATTTCTAAATCAATTATTAAAAAGGCCTCAAACTTATCCTAGATAACATAAATTTATTAGTTCAACTATGAGTAGGTATTATTTACATAAGGTAATATATAACTTAGTGAATAGCTTAAATTGGTATTTAATTTTTAATAGACTTATTATTTCCCATACCAAATTTGTCATTTGCAACTAAATTATGAAAATATTGTTAATTTCTACTAAAATTTAAGTTCTTATGAATAGATTTTCAATACTTGGTATTTCTCATATGAAACTTGCCATTAGCAACTAATTTATGACAATAATGTTAACTTCAGCTAAAACTTGTGTTACTGTGAATAATTTTTTCACACTTGTTATTTCAAATACTAGACTTGGCATTAGCAACTAAATTGTAAAAATAATACTACTTCGGTCCTAAATATAAAACTTATTTTGTAGTGTAATTTATACTATAAAATGAATTTTATATTTATGACCGGAAGAGTATCAATTTATGCTAAAACTTAAGTTATTGTGAATAACTTTTCAAACATTTGTTATTTTTCATACTATATTTGTTATTGATAATTAAATTGTGAAAATAATGCTTCTAAGCATAAAATATCTCTTAAATTGTTTAATATTTGTGTGTGTGTTCGTATACGTACAGCAGAAAGCACTTATCATATATCAACCTGAGCGATCATCTCATTCAATTTTCCAAGGGGTCGAGAGAAAATAAAGGAATTTTAGTGTCCACTTATCATGCATCTCTATATAATTCCAACAATCAATGTTCCAGATTTAGCTCTCGCAGCAGGTCGACCTCGCCAATCAACACTTTCATTAACAATGAACACTTCTGCTTCTTCTTCGAACTTGTTTTGCATATTCAACAAATTGACAAAATTACTACTATTACACACACACTTCCGTGTATAATTAATGAACCAGGTGCTGATGGGTGTACGTGGTCAAATTGAACAGAGAAATACTGATGAAGAAAATAATGAGAATAAAAGGATCTTGATAAATAAGGAAGATCGAGCTAACGCAATTGTTACATGTTAATACAGAAGAGAGAACTGTAAAGGTCTTGATGAAGCACAATAGCACCGGAGGCCTTGAATGTTTATAGATTGCAGAGAAAAGAGAAGGATTAAAAGAGGGAGAGGAAGAGAAAAAAGAAGGGGAAGAAAAAAGGGGTGTTTTAATCTTTTTCCCAACATTTCGTAATTCATACTTAAGACCCAGCTTTTGATAACAATTTTGTTAATTTAAGCACTTATTTTGCTATTTCATAATTTCAAGGGTTTTTATTTGTGATTGTCCCTATTTTTTAAGAAGTTTTTAGCGTGGAATATCCGGTTTTTTTTTAACACCTGCCAAGGATTTAAGAGAGGTGCAACCTCTCCACGAAAACACTTAGACGAGTTCAGAACTATATTTATTTTCAGGAAAAAACTCAAGTTTTTGTATACATAAATATGATAATTGAGAGCAATTCATATGAACAAATATATTTATCCAAGTAGTCATATGAAATTCTACAATCATCAGAGTAGAGTAGCAAGGAAAAACTTACAAATACGTCTCTCAATGCTAGATAGTTTGAAAAAGCAATTCATAATGCTCTTGGTCTTGATCTGGATTAGAACAACTAAAATTATTCAAATATTGTCAATAGAAAAAACATTGGGATCTCTTTTAACTGGGAGGTGGGCACAGTAATGAAATGGAAAAAAGCCATCACCAGTTAAGAAACCTCAAGAGCCATGAATTAGGTTTTTTTCAGATATCGCTTAGGCAGCCATCAAAAGTTAACCCACCGTCAAGGTCAACAAATGACTAAAAGGAATTGAGTCTAAAACTCTACCTGAACTAAACCTAATAGACTAACGGGCCATACTTAGGATATTTTAATTAACACAAAAAATAATATAATATAATATATATAATTAAAATATGTTAAAGTTGAAACATGGTAGCGTTAGGTGCACCAAATACCACCTCGTTGTCTTATTTAGGGGGGGGGGGGGGCGATGTCAAGAGGTAGAACCAAACGCTTCCTCGTTCAGGTTTGATTGAAAAAAAAAATTACACTAGGAGGTTGCGCCTGGTTCCCCGACTACTTCCTACACGTTTTATTTAAAAAAGTAATTATCTTGGCCGTCGCTACCTCATCATGAAACACACTTTTTCCCAAAATAATAATAATAATAATAATAATAATAATAAGCCGTACCGAAAGCTACCTCGTTAAGATTTTTTCAGGGTTAATATAATTTTTAAATTTATCTTTATTTTGGTTTTGGTTCATAAATTCAAACTATAGGTTTTGATCTTTTAAGGACAAAATGATTCAAACTATTATTGAAATATAGGAATCAATATTTTAAATGAAAAGAAAATTAAAGGATCAAAACTTATGACTTAAAATTTGAGCAACTAAAATAAAGACAAATTTAAAAATTAATTTTTTTAAATAGCAGAGCACTTTAGCTTAAAAAAGCTGAATCTTCAAAAAATGCCTTTACCTTGCGTCTAACTAGGTAAAAGACAAATTTGACCCAAAAAAAAAAACTAGATAAAAGACAAAAGTAAACGCTGCAAGGAGCCACCAAATACTACGTCGTTTTCCGTGTTAATTGCTGTGGGTTTCACGCTTCATAATCATACAACGTGATTTTGTACTATCTTATGTTTTAATTATAAGTTTTATTTGTAGACTATAAATAAAATCTTATAATAAGAATAGTAGGTAGTATTATTTAGCTGTATTCAATTATAGCCGCTACATCATTGAATCCTCTAGCCCCAAGAGACCTTGGCATCCCCAAAAACAGCTTCCTATCTTACGTCCTCTTTTTTGGCGAGAAAAAACAAGTCAAAACTCTTAGGAAGGAGCACCCAAAATGAATCTTAAAAAAATGCCCACGTTAGAGCTACCTTTTCTTTTTAATTGCTGTGGGTCTCACACTTCATTGTCATACGACCTCGTGGTTTTATTCATAGTTTTATTCAAACAGGCCATTTTTTCCCTTTATACCCTCCCCTGTGCGTGTGTTATTTAATTATATACCATGTGTTTTGCCTTCTTTTTTTAAAAGAATTATATTGATCCCAAAAAAAGAAAATAATTACTCAAAACTTTCAATAACAATCTAAGCAACCTATAATAATAAGTTTAGAGTATAAAATGATATATATTTATAAATAATTTCTTGTACTTATTTTGTAATTATTTATCTTTTTGGGAATCTCATTGTAATTCTCCTTTCTTTCTTCCCCTATTGCCTGTGTATTTTTTTTATTAATATATAAAAGACAACCATTTCAATTGATATTGGACATGATATCTATGCAAAATTTGAATTTGAATTTTCATAATTAGGTAGTATTATTTGATTTAAAAATTTTACAGTATTTCTAATTTAAATATATTTTATCCATTAAATATAATTTTTTTGCTATTATGATAATTTGAAATTATTATATTTTATAAATTCATATTTTTAATTTTTTTTGTTATTTAATAAAAGTCATACTTACTTTGGTCATACAAACTAAACTTACTTATCCAACCATAATCCAAACAGTTTTTCTACTTTACAAATTAACTTTTATAAAAGTCAATCCAAACATAAATTATGTTATCCCATCTAATATTTTTAAAAATCAGATTAAAAATAATTACTTTTTCTATCACCAATCTAAACGAAGCCATAAAAAAAGGCAAGCGCTAAATGTGAATTCAAAGGGGACAATGGATTTTTTTCCGCAATTTAATTTAGAGTAAAGAAAGGGGGCTGTGAAGTTAATTTAAAGGATTTTTTTAATTTTAGTATATGGATGTAATTTTAATATGAAATAATAAAAATTTTAAATATTAGGAAAAGATGAGTGATCCATTTACAAGTTCTTGAAATCAGTATTCTTGATGTAATTTACTAAGTCGCCTACTCATTATGGTAATTCTTTTATTAATTATAATTTTATAGGTAATTTTCACAACCGAAAGCATGGCTTTAAATTTGGAGAATATCATCATGATAAGGGATGTTTTTCCTAAAGTGAAAACTCTTTATGTAGGAGGCTTTCAGAATGAAGGGATAACCTTTCCCTGTAACTCTCTAAGAAGATTTCCCAAGTTGGAAAAGCTTTATGTGGAGCATTGTTCCTTTGAGGAGATATTTCCCTTACACGACCATATTCTTGATTTTATGGGGAAAATCCCACTATTTTAGGAATTATGCATTGCCTATTTGGACCAGCTCAAGAGCATATGGAAAGATGATTCTCAACTACCACTAATGCATCAAGATCTGAAATATATTGAAGTCAAAAGTTGTTGTAATTTGGTCAAGTTGGCACCATCCTCTGCTTCATTTCAAAAACTGAGAATGCTGTTTGTATTCATATTGGATTGGCTCATCTATTTAGTGACAAGTTTGACTGTTAAAATTTTGGTGAGTCTTGTATTTTTTAAGATAAATGATTGCAAAAAAAATGGAAGAAATTGTAATGAATGAGACCAGCGAAGATGTAGAAGGTGGAATCACATTCAACCAACTCCAGAGAATCGAACTTACTAATATGCCAAGCTTGAAGATGTTTTCTTCATGAAGTTGCACCTTCGAATTTCCAGAATTAAAAGTGATACAAATAATTGGATGCCCTGAAATGGAGAAGCTTTGTCCAGGAATGTTGGAAACAATAAAGTTGTCTAAATTGACAATAGAAGAGCATGAGATGGAATGGAAGGATAAGGGAGACCTTAAAAAAAACAGTAGAAATGCTATGCTCAGCAAAGATATGATATATCCACACGAACAAATATTGTTTCAAAAAATGTATATTTAATTATTAAGCAAATAGAGAATTGATTATGTTATGCTTATGCCAATGTCGTCTTTCTTTAAAATTACATTTTTTTTAGGCTAACCAATACTATGATTTGGTATTGCAGGATAGCGTTAATATATAGAAGGTTGAGTCCGTCATCCATGTTATCATTTTCAGGTTGGTTAGTTTTATGATTTTTTTCCTGCTTATTGTCTATATTTTTCTCTAGTAGTTATTATGAAATCAATAAAGGCCTCGTATATGAAGGGGGGAAGCATACAAAAAAACTGGCATCTTTTTTTTAATTATTTGTATCATTTTCCTACATTTGTCTGTGCTTTCCTGTCACTAAAAAATAGAGTTGCTTGTTGAAAATTATTTCAATATTTCTTCTCCAATAATATTTACTACAATATCAACGAATGCTACATATATTAAGGGATAAAACAGATCGGCGCCAACTTTTTGTACATGTGTTTTTTAAACTTTTTTATATATGTGAGTTTTTCTTTGTTTCTATACATTCTCTCTATTGTATGATTGTATCGATTGAGTTAGTGAAAGAAAATAAAGTGAACAATTTTTGCTCATTTTGAAAAGATTAATTATGATTAAGGAGAAAAGAAACAGCTGGCATGTTTTTTTCCCCACAAAAGATTATTTTGATACTATTTGACCCAATTCTTTCACTAATATGCTACATGTTTGCAGACTAGAATCATAAAAAACATAAATTTTTTTGACACATTGGCTACAATATGATTATGCTACTATAAATAATAACATGGATATACTCAAAATATAAACATATGCCTTTTTACCTTCCTCGCTTGATTAATGCAAATATACGTTGTTGGGAATGATGTTGACATTTGATGAAGAATGTGGATAGATGTTTGTACAATGATGCTTTTGGTGAATTCTCAAGTGATATGTTTTACCAGTTATATATGTTCAATTATATTTGATAATAAATGAGACTTTGTTCTTGTCATAAACAATATTCCCAGTTTCCTGCCAATAAATTGTGTGGTCAATGGCTTAGCCCTGGTCAAAAATCCCCCCTTAAAGCGTGGCTTGTTTTATTATGTACTATGACTCTAATGTATGAAGGACTCAGAAATTTGCTGTGTTGTGATTGTGAAGTTTTTGTTCAACAACCGTGTGGTTTCTATTAAATAATTGTCTATGGTGCGTCCAGTATATATGCTTGTGTTGTTATTATTTCGGGTTTATATTAAATTTCCCATTTGACAAATTTAAGTTGTTAATCATAGATGAAGTATTGATGCTACCATACGTTAAACGTTGACATGTTTTGCTGGCTACGTGCAGAGAAAATTATGTTCAAGGACCAAATTAACAAAATTTTTATCCCTTAATATGGGTCCCCGAACATGTAAAATCATTATGAAGGTACATGGTCTTGTTTGTAAAATTAAGTAATGTAGGAAAACAAATCCTTGTGTTAAAACATGGAAGGTAGACACACACACACACGTATTCTTGACGAAGTGCAAGTGTTAAATAATGAAAGCTGGAATTATAATTTTTTGTTGTTACAGCATTAATTAGTATACTACCTCCGATCCTTAATGTAAGATCTTATTTGACTTTTATTTTGGTTCTAAATATAAGACCATAATCCACTTTTTCTCTCATATTTATGCATTTTTTGCTAAAATAATCCTTCTAACAATATTAATTTTAACCAGTATACTTAATTAGTAAGGATATTTTAGAAAAGACAACACTTATTTATTTCAATTAACTAACTTAACTTATTTCCTTAATCTCCTCAAATTAGTCAATTAGCTTTTATAATTGAAACCAAAGGTAGTACTTGCCAATTTCTCTCCAAGTTATTTCTATAACAGCGTTAGAGAATTGAGAGCAAATTCCATGCTCATTATAGTGATGAGCAATGTTTTAAAAGCCAAACCAGATACTAAGCCGGAAAGATCAGCGAGTCACGGTTCTTTTAGTTGAACCGGTTAGACCGTCGATCAAACCGTTAATATAAAAAATAATTTAAAAATAATATTATATACATATATACTAATATATAAATAAAAAATACCATGCCAAGGTATAAAAAAATACCCATCAAATTCTAATATAATCCTTCGGTTCTAAATATAAGACCCTATACAAATGTATAAGGGTCTTATATTTAGGATTGGAGGAGTATTAAGTAATACATTAATATTTTAACACTTTAGTCAACAAAAGAATAAAATTAAACACTTGGAAAGTTAATTTTAAATATAGAACATCTAATTATAAATTATTGTGTAAACTTTTATCAAAAAAATATTTATATTATATTTAATATTTATTCTTTAACTTGTTTGGGAAAAAAAAAAATACAGAACCTAATTATTAGGGAGGAAAACAATTAAAAAGTAACATTTAATAATATTAAATTATTTTTATAAACCCAACTGAAACTTTAATCTCTTCCCCCTCTGTTTCTATGCTAAATCTCAAATCAAATTAAAGCACCCATGTGGTGAGAGAAATTTGCCAAATGATAACCCTATTTGTCTTGTTCTTTCATTTTATTTTGAAGTTGAAACCATCGTCTTCAAGCATCTTCCTTCTATGTTTTTCTCTTGCTGAGAAATAAACTTTTTGCATTTTACTCTACTACGCACTCTATTTTGCTGGGATCTAGTGGTTTCAGAGATGGATTTAAAGATCTGGATTAGTTATTTGCTTTCTTATATTTCTTTCTAGATCTTTCTTACCTTCTCCTCACTATCTTTTTTCATTTTCTTCCTAAAAAGTCATCCTTTCTTTCAACTGTCTGGTTTTAACAAACCCGCTCTGGTTTCCGATCTAACTCTTATTCCCGGCTTCAATGCCAGTTTTGAGCGTTTCAAAACGACTGAACCCCATAGATGGTCAGACCACGTTAAACAAGCCGTGAAAAACACTAGTTGACGATTAGACCGGTCCAACTATCTGGTTTGGTTTGGCTTTTAAATCATTGGTGATGAGTATGAATTGCTCATTTTAAATCAGACCATCCAGATTAATTTTGAATGGTCTAGATTGAATTTGAATTTTCTTATATATTTTAATTAATGTTTTATGTTAATAAATGCAGAATTCAAAATAAGGATTATCTTATAGCTAACTAGAATTTACTCTTCCGTGCAATGCACGGGAAGAATTTATGATTAGTTCCAATTCATTATAACCTCTATTACCACAAAAGCATCAACACAACATATTACATTCCTTATACAAACAATGGTATTGTAATTGCCATGAAATAAATTTGCCCATTTAATAACTTTATGTTTACTTATTTAAAATCAAACTTTATCAACAACCCCCATTCTTAAATAGCATATATGGGAACAATTATATCACATTTATAAAGACATTTTACTGCATATCATACTTTCTATTCCACTCGAATGGTGAGCACTCAATATATTTAGTTACATGCTATCAAAAAAAAAAAAAAAAGGTATCTGGTTACAATATATTTAAAGTTTATTATTCTAAGTTTAAATCCCACAATGAAATATAATAATCACTATCATAAAACTCGTTCCAATTAACCTATTATTATGAAATACGTAGCGGTTGATTAATTTACTTCTCTCTTGCAATGCACAAGGACATTAAAATTTAAAAATTAATAATATTTAAATGTTGAATATTACAAATGCATGACCTCGTAGGAAAGTTTATTATTGATGTCAATTAAAAATAATTTGCATTTAAAAAAAATACCGCGCTAATATAATTAGAAAGGATCAGATCCTTACATTAGAATTATCTAGGAAAAGATAGCCGCGTAGAGGAGTGATGTGCCATTATTACCATTAAGTAATGATAATAATCTCAAATCCAATTGAGGATCGATACACACTAATATGAAAAAAAAAAAAGGTATTTATGTCTATATGCATGAAAAGGGTTAGAGGCAAAATGGCATAAGCAACTATTTCACACATTTCAGTATTCTTTATGCAACTAGTGTCAGCAACTTCTCCACTCGATGTAGCTTTGGCAAGCTTGGCTGCCATCTTATTTTAGATTCAAATCCAACTACAAATAGAACACTAAAATTGAACTGATGATTCACAAGGGGATGCGGATAAGAAGTAAAGCATCCCGTAGGCCAGCAAACATTCAGCTTCAGGTAGCCACAAAAAGTAGCAAATTACGCGTCCATCAAAACAATCTTCATCTTCATTCACCCAATAAGACTCTATTTACACGGGACTCCTTACAAATTATTGCACCATATTAGTCAAGCGGCAAAACAGAATAGAGAGGATATACCCAAAAAAAACACCAGCCACACAAAAATTTCTCACTTGCATTTTAACAAACACCTATCAAGCAAACATATGTTAGAGCATGTTATATTCTATCCTTGCCCCCACATTTCAATCTAGAAGAACCAAGCATAGGACAACATAGAAATTAAGTTTGCTAAATACAGCAAAGTGAGAATAGCAATTTAACAACAGGAGAACTAAACCCATAGGAATCAAGCAGAAGATTTGTGTGGAGAGCATTGGTCATGGCCTTATTGGTCTGCGTCAAATCCCGCCATATTTGATGCTCACATAGAGGAACTTCAACTTCTCTTCCAGTCCCAGAGTCCAGTTCAATTTCCCAATCTATACTATCTCTTCTTCCTTCATCCTCAACCTCTTTATCATCCCCACTTCAATTGCCTCTAAAATCATCTTCGCTTGCTTTTTCTACTTCTCATCCAAGACCACCCTCATGTTTTCCATCTGTAACCAATTCCCTATTCCACAAGAAGGGACGATAAAGCAATGGTGAGAGAGAAAGAGATGAAGAGAAGCCAAGGGAGAGTAGAGACGCATATCTGATGTGTAAGAAGGACAAAGATCTCTCTCTTAATCGTAATTCTTGGCCTCTTCTCATCCTTAGACTGAAAAAAAGAGCTAGGAACAGCCATTAATTCTCCTTTTTTCCAGCGATGTGAGGGAGGAGGTTTTATGCGAAATTCTTTTCCATCTATGTAAAAAATATTACTTATATAGAAAATTTTCTTTCTTCTCTCTTGTCTCGTTTGGTAAAGAAAAAAAGAAAATGAAAGGCAGAGGAAACAAAAAGAATTTGAATTTTGAATTTAAAGTGAAAAAATGTTAAAATGAGTAGGTATTGACGTGTAACAGGTGTATAAGAAACTAACAGTCTGACACACAAGCAAAGTAAAAAGAGAGGAAGCTGAAACACTCTTCATGGAGGCCGAAATACATGATAGATGTGAATAATATTTTCACTTTCTTAGCCAACAGGAGAGAAAATTAAAAATGAACTCCATGCAACCTCATAGTTATAAAAAAAAGAAAAAGAGACACGCAGCCCCATGCATGAGCTGGTACTGTTCACATAGCCGTCACTGTTCATAGCACAGTAAAATGAGTGAGAAGCCATTGTGAATAAGAAAATGACTCAGCTTGACTCTGATTTTTATTTATTATATATAAGATATTTTTTTAAAAGAATAAATTTATTATTGAAAAAAAATTATATATTAAAAATTTTAAATCTTAACCATTCGTTTCAGATTTTGAATCGTTTAGATTATATTATACTGATAAGCACTGCATGAGGACTCATTAGAATCTGGTGAAATGTGAAGCATGAACCGTTGCCCTCTCCTCCCATTACTCCCTCTGAATAGTTTATAAGAGAGCAAGGAAAAACATATATATATATGTATATATAAACTTTTCACTGTACTTAGGAGCAAGATTCGCATGACGAATTCTTAGTAGTCAAAATGCTCTGTTTCCGAATGAAAGAAAGGGTGATTACAGAGTAAATGAGGTATTTCTGAATTTAGTCTTTCTAAAGATTGCCTTCTTAATTTGTTACTTCACAAATAAGACAATTCTCAGTTTTGTCAATGAAAACATTGTCTTCTTAATTAGATTTTTAAGATATAGATATTTCTCAATAAGTTTTGTCAATGACAACAGAGGTGTTGAAGTTGAGTTTCTCGAATTTGGTTTCCCTTAGTGGGTTCGAACACTACTTTTCCAAAGCCTACATATATATACTTTCGTATAAACACATCTACAAATCACTCGATTTACAAGAGAAGTGTACCATTACGGGGATGCCGAGGACAGAACAGATGAACAAAGGGAAGGTTAAAACTTGAAAGTTATCCGACGGAGTGGCCTAGTTCGAGTTCAATAATTCTCTTCGGCGAAAATTCAAAGTGGTCCCCCGCACCGCTAATTGGATCAGTACGAATATTAGTATATGGTCGACTCGTGGCTCGTTGAGGTCCTTTACTTGAAAGTAACTGCAATCCCCTCGGAAGCATCTAAAGTTGCATGGAAACCATGCAATAAAAGAGTGTCCACGAGCATATTCGTCTCTGCTGTGACTTAGTTTTCTCTTCTTTTTTTAACTGATTTTCTAAATTTTACAAGTTTTCTGATTTTTTTTATCTCATTAAATTATATTTCTGATCTAGTGAAGGCATTTTTATTTTTCTTTAATTTATAGGAACCTTGGCCGTTATATATATATATATATATATATATAATCTTACAAACTAGAGGTATTTATACATTATCATTATGTTCAAAATAAGTTAGTTGCTTTTTATTTTCCCCTTGATAAATAAACCTTCAGATCTGCTTCTTTTTCTTCTCCGTAGTTTCACAAATCTTCTATATTCTCCCTTCTTCTTTCTATTGCTTTCTCAGCTTCTTTTACTTCATCTAGAACCGGTAATATGGGTCGAACCCGCGGGTCCAACCCGCCAACCCGCCAAAAATGACGGGTTAGAGTTGGCCAAAAGCCAACCCGCTACTACCTTGAAAAACATAACCCGCACCGCCATAACCCTAACCCGCGGCGGGTTAGCCCGCCAACCCGCGGGCCAACCCGCGGGTTAACCCACCTATTTTTTTTTTTTAAAAAATAGATAACAAAGGTAAAAGTAAAGGAAATTTTTACTTCAAACTTTATTGTCATTAGAAATAATTAGATAAAGAAGGTTATTCAGTATTGCTCATTAGTTTCATTGAAAAAAAATGTGTGAACTTGTGTATTATCATATTGGAAAATTGGACAATCATATACTATTTGTATTTTATTGTGTTGTAATTTTTATTTGGATGTTTGTAATATTTTATATCATTTTTAGTATTTTTATTTTGTATTATATATAACTGCTAACATTTAAAAAAATAAGAAAAATTAAAAAAAGGCAAGAAAATAAAAATAAAAATTTTGGCGGGTTGGTGGGTTGGCCCGCCAACCCACCTTGGCGGGTTAGGGTTGGCAAAATGCCAACCCGCCAGAAAACGGGCCTTTTGAGCCCGCACCGCATAACCCACAACCCGCCACGGGCCAACCCGCAACCCGCGGGTTGGCCCGTTTTACCGGCTCTAACTTCATCATCTCTGCAATTCCCTTTGTATTATATATCTCCACTTTCTGATTTTCTTTTTCCTTTCTCTTTTCTCAACCAGAAAAAGAAAAAGAAATCCAGAATTTCCTGCTTTTTGTATTTTTTTTTTCTGGCTCATCTCTGTTGTTGTGATTATTTTCAACTTTATTTTGCTGGTTGTGATATTTCTTCAAGAAAAAAATTGCAAAAATAATTTTAAAAAAACCTGCTCTTTCAATTTGTGACGGCTCATATATCTCCAGAAAAAAAAAAGAATAGTTATTCTTGTGATGGCCCTTATATTTTTCAGTTAGTACCATTTTCTAATGCTACCTAATGCCCTAATCTATTGCCACCAATTGGCAGGTGGTATGCTGGGCTGCCGGCTTCATTTTGTTTTTCATTTTTAAAAAATATTTATTATTATATTGATGCATGGTAGCGTTCGGTGCACCAAGAGCCACCTCACTGTGTCTTATTAAAAATATATTTAAGAGGTAGAACAAAACGCTGCCTTCAATGTTTTGTGAAAAAAATAATTATCTAGGACGTCGCTACATCTGGATGAAACACATTTTTTTAAGAAAAAAATTATAAGCAATACCAAAAGCTTTCCCATTATTTTTGTTTTCCAAAAAATAATAGAGCACTAGCTAAGTACTGCAGTTTAGCATAAAAAAATTAATTAATCTTTCGAAAAATGCCTTTACTTTAAGGCTACCTTTTTGTTTTTAATTGGTGTGGAAGCAAAAGGACAAATTCGGTGGAGAATCAATCCTTTGTTTAATCCGTGGGCGGTGAGCATACTTACATACGTTAGCCATACTATAAGGAGCCACCGTTGTCGTACTACGTCGTTATTCTTTTTAATTGTTGTGGGTTTCGCGCTTCATTGCTGTGACTTTGCGATCTTCTCCTCCCAAAGCTTCTGATCCGCTTCATCTTTCATAGTTTCACATCACTAGCTACTACTTTCTGCTTCTCTGTTCTCGAACTTTTCTTCAACATCTTTTCTGCAATTTCCTTTTTATTTTCTGGTTTCTGTGTCTTCAATTCCTTTCTTTGTTTCGTATTAAAAGTGATAAGAAAAAACTCCTAAATTTGCTCCTCTTGCATTTTTTGCTGGCAGTACTTCTCCTTTGTTTAGATCATTTTGAATATTTCTTCAAGAAGAAAAAGCCCTGAAGAAACTGCACGTAACATTTGTATAAACTCATTTCTTTTCGGAAAAAAGCGTTATTTCCCTTGTTTTTATTTTCTTTGAGCTCGTCTTCTTTTATTATTTTACTTGTTTAGTTAATGTTGTTTTCCTGTTTGTTTTTACAATATTCCTCGTCTTCCTCTTAAAATCTTTTATTTGTGTGGAGCATTTGGTTCTTAGGTTATGTTTAGTAGGAAGTATTAAAAATGAGGGATTAGGATTGGAATTGTAATTGAGAAAATCTATTAAAAGAGTATTTAGTATAAGAAATTGTTTGTTATATGGAATTAGCTAAACCCATGTACGTGGGATTCGAGAATACTATGGGGGGAAGTGGTATTCCCCAATCCCACCTTTATGGGTTTACCTAATCCTATATAATAAGTAATTACTCATGCTAAATATTATTTTAATGATTTTTTTCAATTACAATCATAATCCCAATCTTACATTTTTGATGCTTTGTACCAAACGGGACCTTAAAGTTATTCAAAACACCCAAAAAAAAAACAGAGAGGGGAAAAAAGGTGGGCGTTGATCTGTGTTGAAACACTAGGGAAGCTTATTACTGTTGGTAGATCGGACGTTTATATACATTCAGATTGTGAAGTTTCACATCCATTATTGAAAGTTCAAATTCACACAGAGAGCCACATGTCATAGACTCGCAGTGTTTAATTGTTCAATGGTATGCTTGCCTATGACCTTAGTTTACATATCATAGTTTTATGTACTTCACCTACATGGTGACCTGTTCTAGAATTTCAAATATCTATTTGCACAAAAGGGGGAGATCAAACAAAATATCATGACCATATTTTGGTATGGTAAATGATTTGACTACTAATAATTTAATATTGTTATTTTCTGATTATTGGAATCGTCTCATTCTTACTTTAATTTTCACAGGGTGAAGAAAAAAAGGATAGAAGAGGGGGAGATCAAATTTTCATTTGTCTTTAATTCAGATAAAACAAGGTGAGACTTTTGTTTCCCTGGTTGAGTTTTGGCTATATCTTTTTATCACAGACAACAAATTAAAGGTGCCTTGACAAATACTAATTGATATAATGGCTTTTTTATGTTACTTTTTATTCTAAATTTGTAATTTTATTAATTAAGAGGATTCAATTTATTTATAAGGATTGCGATTTTGGAATAAAATAAAAGTACGAAATGAATAAACAAAGTATGGAAGAAATTTTTTTTGGCGAATAAAATATGGTAGAATTTTATTGCCATGAGTTTCTTATTTAGAAAGCGCACAAAAATTTATTGATTAGATTAAAATAATAAAAAATAAGTTAATTAATTAGCGTTGGTTTTAATTAATTAGAATTAGCGTCTGATTTTAAAATTCAAAATAGTTTGAACTAATTCGAATAACTTGTGATTATTCTGCTAAATAATAGGAAAATTATAGCATGTGATGAGAGAACATGGGGCCAATAGGAGTAATTTCAGCCTTTTTAAATTTATATTTTAGTATTTTGGTACTTCTAAATAATTACAGTTTTTAAGATTCTCTCTAATAAATATTATTTTCAGTTAGGATCTGTTTGGATATCATTTAAAACTATAGTTTGGGAGACAAAATCATAGTTTGAATCAGGTAGTATCCAAACAGCCTTATTTTTATGAAATCCTTAGTTAGAGCTAAAACTTGGTTTTGGCAAAACCACCCACAAGAATTATTCACCCAGCTGGCGCGTTCGCCTTATTTCACCCAGCTCGCCTGTTCGCCCTTCTTTCGCCGTTGTCAGAGGTGCCAACGGTATATTTGACAAAACCACCCACAAGAATTATTCACCCAGCTGGCGCGTTTGCCTTATTTCACCCAGCTCACCTGTTCGCCCTTCCTTCGCCGTCGCTTCTCTGAAATTGCCACCGGTGAGATCGTCCTAGGCTTGCAAAAGCAGGGACTGGTGAGGTGTTTCTTAGCTCGCCGTGTCTGGTTCCGTGGCTTGGTCAAGTCGTCGTGTCTGGTCCCGTGGCTCAGATCCAGGACTCAGGTAAGCTCTCTCCTCTTCAATAATCATTTTCTGGGCTTTGGTTTAGCCAGCAGAGGATTAGAAACAAAAAAGAAAGAGAAAAAGGAGAGAGAAATTTCTGGAACTAGGGGGTTGCAGTATACAAAATTCACCGGTGATCTACCTATAAGGTTGCCACCCGTTGCTCTGTCCTTCTCGCCTTTCCTTCACTCATCCTTCATCTCCCTTGATAGCTGCCTCTTCCTCCTTTCTACATCTTCAACTCGTCTCCTTCATTTTCTGTTTTGTATCTCATGGCGGTGCATGCTATCCGTATGGTTTAAGCAAGGAATTGGGAATACGGTTTAATGGAAGATAGTGGTGGGGGTGTCCAATTGAAGTAGGTAAATATCCTTTGCATGTTTTGGTTTCTTTTCAAATTATGATTTCTCTCCATTGCAAAGTTGGGTCTGGTTAACGAATTGGGGCAGAAAATTTTGTGAGGTTGATGGGTTAGTTGAGATTTGTGTGATTGATGATTTACGGACTACCATGATTTTTATTTACTTTTCTACTGAATGCATGCACACTAGGTGTTTGACGAATTGTATGATGGATAGAAATGACTTATTGTGAGGTAAAACGGTGAAGAATGTACTACTAAATTGAACCAGAGGCAAGTATTCTCTATAATAATAAAGCGTTTTGGTTGATAAAGGAATGTATGAATTGAATTGTTTTAAATTTAAGATTGTTCGAGGATTGTGAGTTGAATTGTAGAATGCACTTGAAGTGTTTGTTTAGTGTTCAAGAGAAGAATCGGATTGGGAGGCTGGTAAAATTTGCTAGAAAGCTAAGGCTTATGCTATAGAAGGGCGAGAGGAACTTAATTAAAGTTCATGAAGGGGATGGTGGGACACTCATGGCTTACAAAATGCTTCGCGGAAAGGGAAAGTAGATGATATATTTCAAACTCATGGCATTTGGTTACTTAGCAAATATTTAAGGGTGATAAAACTTAATCGTTATTCAAATTTGTAACTTTAGTATTTTGTAGAAAAAGAAAAAAGGGTTAAGATTCAAGTTCTCTTACAATATTAAATTGTTGCAAATTGAGGATTAAGATGGTGTATCCTTGCTGCGTGCTAAATGGCTTATGCGGCATATTATTTTTCATGATTGTAAGAGTAAAGAATAAGGATAATCTTGAAGTATAATGAAAGTGTGAATAGCATCCATAAATAGGTTTTTATAAATGATATTTTCTTATTTGTTTTATTATTATTTAGCTACCCCATATTTTTCAAGTATTGTTTTATCAAAACAACTTCATTTCATTTGTACCATTATGCAAAAGAAGATGATGATGGAGTTAGATTTTCACATATACATTCATCAATTCAATTTTCATCTTACATGGTTTGGATTCGTGATAGCATAAGAGACGAACTTGTTAATTACATACAAGGATAGTAGTCATGTCTTATTTATTTCTTTTTATCATAGATTGTAATATGTAGTTAAAAAAAACCTATTACAAATACTCTGTATGTAACAATCCCTGTAACAAGTGGTAATTAATCATTTCTAAAACTATAATTAATTTTTTAAAGATTAATAAATAGAAAAGAGTTAACAAAAAAAATTTAGGTAATAACTATGGTAGAAAGAATAAATCAAACGATGAAAAAAATACTACCATAGTTATAAAAGACTTCACTAATTACTTGGAAACGTCACCTATGGTAAAAAGAACAAAACTAATCAAATAGAAATCTACCATAGTTGTTATCAATTTATCTTTATAACCGAATAGTAAACATAGTTAAAGTAACAAGAAATAATCAACACTTAATTTTTTAAATATGTATTAGATCCATTATGAAACTTGAAGATCCCAAAAATACAACTAAAACCAATCATAAATAGGTTAGGGCATTTGAAGTCCACCAGAATAACTATCACTACTGCCCATAGCAATTGTAATCAAAATAAAAGTCGCATATATGTCTAAAAGGGCTCCATCTAACAGCACAAATTCTAGAATGCAGCAGAAAAGTTAAAAATTATGTTAAATATAACAAAAAGGCCATAAAGTTTGGTAGTATACATTAACCAACGCATGTATAACAAAATAGAGGCTATACAGAGTAGAAAGGGAAACTCAAGCCTTGGACAACTTCCCCTTGGGACTAACACCTGAACCCTCACCTGAAAAATATTAAATAACCACGGGGTGAGTCAAATTGATCCAGTAACCACAATTCTAATTCAACAAGTATATATAGAGTGATTACAAGATAGTTAAGCGGGTAAAGTACAATTTTAAATAACATATAGGGTAAACATCTTTACAGAAAATAATATATAATAATTTGAAAAGAAAATTGCATGCATAGAACTTTATCAACCATCCTTATAACCTATTTGTAATCTCTGACAAAACCCATGAGCTATGCATACATAACAAGATTCGTCTCTTTAACAAGATTACACCAAGCCCTCCAATAATGAGGTATAACTTGGCCAAAAGTTACAGAGCTCATATCGGACCATGGATTCTCTTTTCTCGGAATACGGAAAGGTGTTATGTCCCTTGGGCTGACCCTTGACCCGGCCAAAGGAAGGATGATACTGAGGGTCCTAAGAATATTACAACCAGTCACTGGGCACCAAGTGGTGGCTATACCACGTGGTATACAATATCAAACCTCCCACAATCATACTCCATCGCTACCCGATACAGTTCTATAAGCAATTCAACAGTTTAATTTCATGCAATTCAATATCCATAAATTATTTTCATATTCAATACTCAATTTTGTTCAACATCAATAATATAATCTCAAGATAAAACAATTCAAGCCCACTTAACTAACAAATTTATCAAAACATAAATTTCATATTTTTATTCTACATTTTTTATACATAAAACATTATAACATATAATAATAACATTTATAATATCAATATATGCTTATAATCACATCAACAAGTATACAAAGTAAATTAAAAAGTGGTTACCTCAAATTCTTGACACAAGAACTAAAATTAGGAGGATTTAAGATCCAAGAGCCCAAAGGAAGCTCACTCTACAGTAATAAATTTATAAACATATATTAGTAAAAAAACTAATTAATATAGTATTAAAATAGTTTATTAATCAAATCCCTATAATTGGCTCACTTAAATAAATGTCTTTAGGAAAAGTAATAATTCATCTATTCTTTTAGGTAACAATTTCTAGTACTTCCCAACTCTATTTCTCTCATTCATATTATGAATAAGAATAATTCCTTTAAATCATTCAAAAATCTCTAAAAAGTCTTTACTTTAACTCTTAGAAAAATAATCCATATATCAATTATGCCTCAAATCATTATTACAATCCTATTCTTTTCTTCCATTAATCACCTCTCACTTATTAGAATCATTAAATTTTAATATTTTTCTCAATTTACTCCAAACACCCAATTTTCACTAGTTAAAGTCTCTTAAAAAATCATCAACATTTTTATTTCAACAAAAATCCTCAAAGTTTGAGTATTGAATCCTCAATATCACCTTCAATGAACTAAGAGATTAAATTCGAAATTAATATCATCATTAACACAAATCACAATTTTTCAACCAAACTTTCATTTACATGGTCTCAAATCAACCATCAAAATAAAAATCTAAGTCATAAGACTTTTATTCTACCTCCATAAGCTTCATTAATATAATAAAAACAAGCTAGAAACTTCAAATATCAACAATCTATCAACTCCTAAAAATTTTATTTTTCTGCCATAAACTAAGAAAAATAAATAGAAAAAGTTAAATAGAGAAAGTAGGAAGAAAATATCCTACCTAGATGACTTAGATGAGACCAAGCAAGAATCCTTTTTCTCTCACACTCTCCACCTCCCCCTCACGGTCACTCTCTCTCGCGCGCACCAGAGTAACAATGCGAAGACGAAGCACAAGCCACAAGGGGAGGGGGAAAAGCTGGACGGGAGAAGGAAGAAGGGAAGAATGAATCAAGTGACCACTCATTCATTCCCTCCAATATTCTTTTTTTTTTTGAATAAAAAGGGGGGTCACGGCCCGCGGGGGGATTTAACCCCCCCTCCCCCCAAATCAAACAGTGGGTGGCCACGTGTCACCCACTGTTAAACTATATATATATATGTATATTATAAATATATTATATTCATCTATATATGTTTTAAATATACAATAATTATTATTTAGCTATTATTTATTAATTAATATTGTAACTTGTAATTAAAATTAAACTTCAATGATAATTAATTAGTCTCAACTACAACTTAAAATTTTAAAAATTTGGATTGTTACACTGTATCGATGCAACATCTTAATTATTACAACACTTCTTTATTTATATTCTTTTTACTAATGTTATATCTTATATTCTTACGCTAATTATTACTTACTTTAATAACTAATAAATTGTGTTCACAAAAAATTATTCATTTTCTCTAAAAATATTTTTATTCTTATATTTTATAAATATATATACACGTAATAACAATTAATTAATTAATTATATTAGAGATCTGAGGTAGTATGTTATTGCAAAAACTAGTTGTGAAAAAATGTTATACCATTTCATCTTTAAAATCTTTAAAGAAAATTAATATTTTTTTGTTAGTGGAAAAAAATAATCATTTTTCTATAAACATATTTAATCTTAAGCTTTATAAATATATATACACATATTAATTATTTATTAATTATATTTTTTTTATATATTATTAATTATGTTGGTAAAAAATATATTATCAACAAATTTATTTCTTCAAATTCAAATATATTATAAAATCTATCTTTTATGTAATTATTATATTAAATCATGCTTTTTTTTAGTAATTTGCACATATAAAAAGCGTTTTTGATAATAACTATCTAAACACTCTCACTTTATCAGAATCATTTTTTTACAAAATCTATTCTCCAGAAACTATTTTTTAAATTATGGTTTGATTTTATCTAAACACTTCTAGGTCCCTCTTTCTAATTTTATTTTCCCAATTCAATAATTCTCTTCGGCGAGAATTCAAAGTTGTGACCACACAGCTGATTGGATTTTGGATCAATAAGAATATTACCATATGGTTGACACGTGGCTCCCTGTGGGCTTTAGTACTTAATTAAGAGAAATGCTTACGTACTCCCAGAGTACCAACTCATCCCAACTCTGTCTACTAAAAATGTTCCAGCTCAATTCATTTCATTCCACATGTCAGCCTATTCATTTATATTAGTTTGTTGTTTTTTAAAAAATAAAAATGCTTATGTTTTGCAATTTCCCTTAGTGCCCTCTTCCCTCTTCCCTCTTCCCTCTTCTCAGTCCCCCTCCCCTGCCTCTCGCTTGCGTCTCCAAACCCTTCCCCCTCCTCCTTCGTCGAGAGAAAAAGAGAACGCCGACGGAAGGGAGGAGCTCAACGCCTTTAAATCAGGAGCTATGGGTACGACTGGTTTGGAGGCTGCTTGGGAGCATTGGGGATCGTTTGAGCATTTAATTCATCGTCCTCATCCTGGATGACAAGGGAGCCGATGAGGACGCGGGATGGCGACGAGAACCAAAGAGGAGGA